>NW_023260022.1:58812-158812 GCF_009762535.1 Notolabrus celidotus | reverse complement strand
AGCTAACAACCACAGTATGATAGTCCACCTGTCCCGGGTCGGACTCGCCCCCTCAGCGTGGTCTTGCAGGTTGAAGCCTGACTTGTTTCTGGTCCAGTCTCTGCTGGAGTTGAAGTTAAGACGTAAACTTGTTCAGTTCTTAAAGTACGATCATGAATTCTGCAAGCTTCTCGAAGTCGTTGCAGAAACAATGAATCCACCTCATGCCTCCTGTCTCCTTCCTTTCTGTCCCTTTTCCTCCACTGCCTCCTTCCTCCGTCACATCCTCCACTTCTCCATCCCTCCCTCTGTCCTCCTGACCCCCCCTCCTCTCCCTCGTCTCTCTCTCTGTCTGTCTGCTCCCTGGGCCATCTGACTCGGCAGTGACCGCCTGTGACCTTTAGCTGAATGCAGGAGGAGGAGGAGGAGGAGGTGGCGGAGGAGGCGGAGGAGGCGGAGGAGGAGGATAGACGGAGAGCAGGCAGTGGATGACAAATGAGCTAATTGCTTTAGATTAACCATGGAGTGTCTGCCTGCCTGCCTGCCTGCCTGCCTGCCTGCCTGCCGGGCTCACAGCCTCCTCCTGTCTAGACAACACCCCAGAGGGAGGGAAGAGATCAGCAGCCTCTCTCATGCAACAGTTGAAGAAATAAAAACACTTTAATGGCTTTAAGCTTGTTTTCCTCCAAGTTTAAAGAAGTGAAACTTCAGTGCAGAGAGAGAGAGGAGGTCAGCCGTCCCTCATGTAGTTTAAAGGCTCCTTCTATTGATGTATAAATGTACTTCAAGGACTCACAAGAGAGCGATTTGAAAACATAAAGATCAAATATGTTGCTCCGGAGAGAGACGCGATGACTTTTATGTTCCTGCAGGTTCCAGAAGCTCAAACTTCTACCCTTGTAAACATCCACTAGTTCTGACGTTTCTTAAATAAGGCCGTCTGTTTGCATTCACTGACAATAATGCACCATAACTCCAACACATTAGATGCTCATAGCTACAACTTGAAGTGCCAGGAAGCTGCAGGGTCAGTGCATCAGTGCATGAGTTTAGTGGAGAGCACGTTAAGCCCAAATATCTTTAAAGGATGCAACATGAGAAACACCTGATCATCTGTGAGAATACAGAGACATCTCCCTGAATGAAACCTCAATATGTGCAAATATAGAGTCCAAACATAATCCACAATCATCAGCATATGGAGCAGGTGCAGAAAGATGTCTGATGCATCCGGTATCTCCTCGTGTTTGGAATAAATTGAACATTTCTTGTTGTGAGAACGGAGTGCAGCAGACCCCGGGTGCTGCTCGGGCCGTGTTGATGAAAAATGTTTTTGTGCGACTTCACTGAAGCGTGTTTTTTGGCCTTAAGGGTGTTTTTCTTCTGCAACACATTCGCTTTCAAATTATTCTGGCAGCCAAGAAAGGGTCTCTGAAAGTAGAAGAGAAGGGAGGGAGGAGGAGGAGGAGGAGAAGAAGAAGGGAGACTGGGACGTCTTGGTTTTTATGTGTTTTTTAATAATGCAGCGGAGGATTTGTCTGGATGTTTCTCTGCTTTGCTAAAGTGGAAAAAGTGGTGCATCGATATATCGTTATGTAATGCTGTTACACCTTCTTCTGGAAAACGCTGTCGCTGAAATGTGCAGAACATCTGGATGGAAACATGACATGAGAGGAGGATTTTCCTGTGAAGGTGCAGAGTGGAAGGAGTGAGGTAACGCAGGGAGGGAGGAGAGGAAAGAGAGAGAGAGAGAGGAGCACTGCTCAGTGACCCGCTGACCTCCACAGTTTGGGAGCTGACAAGTTTTACTGCAGGCTAGGACACACACACACACACACACACACACACACACACAGACTGAGTCAGGGAGTTTTTCTTAAGATGACGCATCAAATCAGAGGAGCCGGATTGGAAGCTGAATTTCCTCGGCTATGCAACGAAGACGTCAAACTTTGTGCTCCGTTATACAACAGCTCGTATTATATTAATACATTTAATATGCAACCTTTCTTATTATTAATTTAAGAAGGTGAATTATTTAGATTCTTATATTGCTGAAAATTAGAAATATTTTCAGCCTGTTTTTGTTTGAGCCTCTTAAATTCTCAAATAGATACTCAGATCATTAAAAGAAAGGATTTATAAGACAGAGATCTCCAACCTCTGGATGAACCTGGGTGATTTTTATTTGTTAATTATTTTTTTATTATTATTCTATTTAAATTTATTTTTCTATATTATTAAATTCAATTTGGTTATATCTTTATATTTTATATTTTCTTTATTATTATTCAGTTTTTTTATTTGATTTTATTTTATTTGTATTTTATTCTATTTAAATTTATTTTTCTGTATTATTAAATCCTATTTTTTTTATTCTATTTTTTATTTTATCTATTTAATTTTTATTCTATTTAAAAAAAAATCTATATTATTAAATTCTATTTAGTAATTTATTTGTATTTTATTTTATTCTATTTTATTTGATCTTTATTTTTTCTGTATTTATATCTTACTTTATTCCTTCTAGTAATATTTTGACTTTCTTACCTGCTGTATAAGAGCTCTGTAATGACTGAATTTCCCTCCCTGGGATAAATATCGTATTTCTGATTCTGAATATCTGCTGATGGAAAACACACAAAGCTCTCAGCTCTCAGATTAACGTCATGCACTCACCTGTTAAAAACAACAGAGATGGAAAGACAAACTTCCTGTTCTCACATGTTGAAATATGAGGACAGAGAAACGAGCAGATTGTGACTTCCTGGTTCTTAAACCCGAGCTCTCGTCAGAAGAGTTCAGGAGCTTCAACATTAACATATTAACTCTGTAATGAAGAGTTTGTTTTTGTGTCTGAGTTTAGAGAAAGAAAACAAAGGAAAGAGAGAGGGAAGAGGAGTGGTGGGAATGTTTTGGCTGAAAGACAAAGTTCAACACCAGAGAGACAGACAAGCTGTCAGCAGGCTGTGGGGTCCACACACACACACAGATGGCGAGGTTGGCACCACAGTGTGTTGGAGTGTGTGTTGTTCTACGATGATAACTGTTTTCTTTAATAAGCAGAGGAATGTGTTTACGTCTCTGTGTGTTTGTGTTTCCTCCATCCTTCCTCCATCCTTCCTCCATCCTTCCTCCTCTCTCCTGGTTTCAGAGATCTGTGAGAAACATCATTCTAAAAACTGAACGCCGTGTTTCTCCTTTCAGTCCAGTCTCCTTGACACCGCTCTGACTCTCTTCGTGATCTCCGTTTTCTTCCTCTCCCTCACATCACGTCCTGAAACACAAAACCCTGAAAGCCTTACGATGAGAGGCCACCTCTCACTTTAACCCGCGGCTCAGCGGCGGCGTCGTAGTAGAGCAGCCGACTACGAGCTGACTCACATTTTGTCAGAAGAGCCTCTTGAACCTTTTTTTCGATTTTCAGCTGAGTCATTCCTCACAGCAGGACGGGCTGTAAACTTTACAGGCACAGTCTCAAAATCACCCTGCAGGGCCGAAATCCACAGGAGGCCCTCGTCTGCAAAACAAACAACTCTGATGAACGAGATGAAAACAATCAGCAGAGCACCACTCTGCAACAACTACTGCAGGAGTCTGCCATGTAGCTTTGTAATGAGACACCTGAAGAACACCTGAACATAAAGACGCTCTTTAACAGGTGAGGGGAACACGAAAGGGGCCGCTTAGCATCACACGTTCATGACGACTCTGTTTCACCTCGTCTCATTAGGTGAGAGAAGTCGCTGCAGAGGCCCGAGCAGGAGTGTGTTCATGAAGTTCCTGCTGTTTGAGAATCGTGGTGTACATCCATGCACGAGGCACAGCAGCATGTCTTTGATGATTATTTGACTATCCAGACACTTAAGCAGGTAAAGGTCTCGTTACAGAGACACAGCTCAGCTCTGTGCAGCAAAAGGTGGGGTTGCTGACAGCTCGCCTGCACAGTAAGACGCAAAACAAGAGCAAACTGCTCAGAGCTGCTCAACTCTATGAATATGATCAGTGCAATATACTTTGTGAATCAGACTCCGAGACGGAGCAGATCAAGGGGGCAGTTCTTGGTGATATTAGCGGCCGCAATCCATTCTTACGTCGGACGTCCGACGTCCACTGGATCTGTCTATGATCTGCGTCCGGATCTGGACCGCCGGACCTGGAGTCATGTGACCGAGGTTTTCCCCATGGTAATCCCTGAATCAAGGATTCTCCTCTCCTCATCCATGTTGTCTTTCTGGTCCTCTGAAAACCTCTGACCTGTTGACTATTGGGACCATGGCTGTGTTGTGTCTGCCTCCATCTTCAGCATGTAGAAGCAGATTGCTGGAAGTGAAATCCCTCTCTCGCTCTGCAGGAATATCTGGCAAGATAGAATCTAAAATCATCAGACTTTGCAGACTTCTGTCAGAACTGAGGATTTATATCTTACGTCAGACTTCCAAGGGACCCTTGTCCGGTCCAGCTCCGTGCTCTCTCGTCCGTCAACACCCACCGGCTGCATTTTCAGGACCTCCGGACAGCTGGAGTCATGTGACCGAGGTTTTCCCCACAGTAATCCCTGAATCAAGGATCCTCCTCCTCCTCCTCTCCTCATCCATGTTGTCTTTCTGGTCCTCTGAAAACCTCTGACCTGTTGACTCCAGGCCTGGCTCCGCTCATCATGACTTTGGTTTGTTGTTGTAGTTAAGTGAAATACGATCTGGTGATAACACAGAGTGTTTTATTCTGAAAATTAACCGGATGTTTTCATTTTGTTTTGGTGAAACCTGACTTCCTGTCCCGCTCCATCTGCTCTGTTGAGATTGAAGCGTCGTGCTCCGGCATCCGGGAACAAATAGAAGTCTTGTGTATCTGATCCATGGAGGACTCTGAGACGCAGCCGCAACACAACGGAGCGGATCCAGAGGAAGTTAACACATTGAGTAGAATAGAAACCTATCAGATCCGATGCTGTGACGGATCTGGACACAGATTTGGAGGAATTTAGCCGTCACACTCTGATACACCGATATTACGCCGCTATTTGAAGCTATTTCACTTTGCAAATGTTCCTTTACTCCTCAGCTCTTCAGCAGAGATCAGAGCTGAGATGAGCCTCTGCTAACTTTATCTCAATATATGACCATAAACCTTCGTCCCATTAGTTAATAAAGAGATAAGCAACATTTAAATCAGCCGAAACGTTCAGGAAGTAGTCCCAACATTTCCTTCAACAAATTACTCCTCAAGACATCTCTGACAAACGTGCATCATACCGGAGGCACCTGAGACTCATGTTGGCTCTGTAGCACCGAACAACTTCATGAATCTAAGCCCTGCAGGACTTAATCCACACCTCTCTGATCGCTTTAACACAACAAAATACACCAGACGTTTTTAAATATTGAGACTGAAAGGTTTCAGTTTGTTTAGTTTGTTTTCCTGATTTCAATAAGCAAAACATTCACACATCAGACTCCCCCTCCTCCCCTCCATCTCTCTCTCTCTCATCATTATTCCGTCCATCCCTCTGACCCATCTGTGTCTCCCAGACGCTCCCACCACTCCCCCTCTCTCCCCCTCCTCCCTCACATTGACCCCTTTGTTCACAGCCATTGGGTGATGGTGGTGGCGGTGGTTGTCGGGAGTGGGGGCAGCGGGGGTCTGGTCAGCTGTTTCCTCAGTCTCTGTGTGTGTGTGTGTGTGTGTCTGGACACTGTGGGAATGTGTGTGAGAAAAAGTTGCAGACAAAGCTTGTGGCAGCGTCAGAGTGTGTGTGTCAGCCGGTGAGGACACACGCGTGGCGTCAGAGCATCCTCGGGACATGTAGTTTGGAGCGTCGCTGCAGCGGGGACTTTTATTTTTACTTTTCTTTTTTTTGGGGTTCAGTTTGAGGAGTTCGGGGATCTTCAGGTCCGGGTCGCTGGATTACAAACTTTGATCAGTTTTTGGTGTGAGTAAAGATTTCTGCAGAGAGGAGAGTATGCAGCCTTCATCAGGGAGTCACAGCCATGAGGACTGTGTGCAGACTCAGCTGTGTGGTGAGTCTCAGATCAGCCGGATTAAAGAGTGTTTGCACATTTAGTCACCTTTTATAGAAACATGATGGAGAGAACTTAATCTTTAAGGGAACTAATCGCTGGTTTAGCTTCTTAAATTCCTCCTTTTACTACATCTGTGTGTTTTGCATCTTTAATAATTGAATATCTGAGAGTTTCAGACCGTTTGTCGGACATGAGGCGACATGTGAGGCCTTTAAGTCTTCTGGAAGTCGTGTTGGTTGCACAGCTCAACTTTTAGGGGTTGCAAAATTGCAGAAATTGATGACTCAGACATCATTGTGTCTGTACTCCTTCAGAACTTCTCATTCTCACGTTCTTGGTGATCATACAGTCAGCTTTCAGTTGTGTATGCTGAGTGAGATAAAATAAGAGTCACATTTTCTGCAGCATCCACACGAGAAAATCCAAATTTCTTTGCAACTTGGAACCTCAATCTTTGTCTTTATTGGCCTTTAACGTCCACATAACATCCGTCGATGAGAAAGGATGCATTCCTCTGCAGTTCAAGTGCAATTAAAGATGAATATATGGATACTATGGGACTAAATCTGGACACATTGATGGAGGATTGTGCGCGAATCACTCACTCTTAGTCGTCAGTATTTAATATCTAGCTAGGTTAGCTGTCTTCCTCCACAAACAGGTTGATACATTTTATACAGGGGTCTATTTCTGCTCTCAAAGTCATGTTTTGATTTACCTTAACAAGTTATTTTCACAGTTTGAGCATCTAGTTGTTGTTCTGGTCGATTGTACTCCGGATAGAGCGATGGAGGCGGTTTCTAAGAATCCTCGTTTGATACTAAGAGCAAAGTTTTTACGAGTCCTTTTGTGCAAAAAGTGACAACAAGCTAAAACTGCAACAGAAAGATGATCGAATGCATGAAGAAAAGAAGCATTATAAGCAGATGTGATAATAAATATAAGGAGTAAACTGTAGAAACAAAGTGTGTGTGTTGAAAGGCAGCCGCTGAAACTCTGACATTGAAATCAGATTTAAAGATTTCAACAGGAATGTGAATAAACTTCGTCTGCGGTGCGACCCACAAATCCAGAGTCACCGGACACCAAAACCTAAAGCTGTTTGTGTTTGTTCACCGTGTTAGTGTTTCTGATTAGAGTTACACATGCAATGATCTTTGTTTATGTTGTTGTTGTTGTTATTGATCAGTTTGAAGAGTTTCTCCTGATCGACCTGAAGACTAGAGGACGTTTCATTCTCTCAGAGATCTGAAGGGGAAGAGTTAAAGTCAGGTTCAGAGGACGTCAGCAGCTCAGATAGAGGTTTTTAAATCATACATGTTGTGTTAGAGTGCTTTTGTGTAGTCATGGAGCTGTGTGTGTGTGTGAGTGTGTGAGTGTGTGTGTGTGTGTGTTGTGTAACGCTGAGCTGATCAGGATTGCGTAACGAGTCTGTGAGAACTGGTGTGAAGTGTCTGAAACCAGTCTGCTTTCTGTTCTCCTGTCTGACCTCTGCCTGCTCCCGAAGAGGGGAAAAGTGTGAGAAAAAGGCTCTGTGTGTGTGTGTGTGTGTGTGTGTGTGTGTGTGTGTGTGTGTGTGTGTGGTAGGGGGAGGGGGGCTTTAGAGCAGACTGTCTCTAAACAAAGCTTGGCCTGTCTGGTCGGGCCAGGCTCTCTCTCTGTGTCTCTGTGTGTGTGTGTGTGTGTGTGTGTGTGTGTGTGTGTGTGTGTGTGTGTCTGACCTCTGCATAAGGACTTGATGTCTGTCTGGACGGTGTCTGAAACCTGGTTTCTCTCTCACACACTGATAAGAACATAAATGACTCTTTGTTGTTGTTCTCACACTCTGCAGGTTTTAGAGACATTAAAGTCAGACGTCACAGCTGATCACAGACTTTATGTTTGTATTATTTATTATGAATGTGATTTTATTTAAGCTGAGTAATCCACAGATTATTATTATTAATAATAATAATAGTAATAATATTATTTATTCATATAGCACTTTTATAAACAGGGTTACAAAATGCTTTAAGAATAAGAAATAAACTAAAAGAATGAAAGAGAAAAGTGAGGAAGATAAATTAAAGGAAATAAAATAATGTTGGAAGAGTAAAAACAACAAAATATTAAATATTAAAATAATTTAAAAAATCAGAAATATTAAATATAAAAAATACATATTTTTAATATAAAATACAAAAACACATTATAAAAGTATAAAATTATAAAATAATTAAATTAAATAAAAAAAATATATTAATCTTTGATTTATGTGAGGTTTGAGTTTGATGCCAAAAAAAAAATTTGTCTGTTTTTAAAAAAATAATTATAAGTTAAATTTTTTGAGTTTTTTGCATTAATCATAAAGTCAAGTTTTTAAAGTATTTTTCTAATATTAAGGTATATATTTAAATTAAATGTCATACATTCTCTCACCTCTTTTAAATCAAAGACTAAGACTTTTTTATTCACCACTGCCTTCCTATCTTAGATTATTTTAACTCACTTTAAATTAAAATTTTAATGTAATTTTTAATATATTTCTAATTTTCCTTTTCTTTTCTGTTTTATCATATTTGTCATTTTAATTGTGTTCTTTTATGCCTGTCTGAATGTCTCCAATGCTTTTAATGTTTTAATGTAAAGCACATTGAGTTGCCCTCGTGTTTGAAATGCTCTATACAAATAAAGCTGCCTTGCCTTGCCTTGCCTTACATGTAGAGAAGAAAACATGTATTCTAGTGTTGACCCATGATTCAAAAATCAAGACATTGAAGGCAATAAACGCATTTAAATGTGACAAAAAAATCACTTTCACTTACAAATACAAGACTTTTGTTAAACAATCATGTGATTTAATTTAAGTTAAACAAGTAAGCAAGTCAAAAAATAAATAAATGAGGAATAAGGCGCCATAATAAACACGCTTTTCTTTCATTCTCAGTTTATATTTAGTAAGATCTGATTTTATGAAGCTCAAAGAAGTTTATAAAAAGTGTTTGATGCACGGATGATGAAACAGATTTCTTTGGCTGTTATTATAACTCTAACTCTCTGATGATATTAACAAGAAGCTAAATAAACGTTGGAGATTTACTCGCAGGATATACAAACAGTCAGGAGTGTGTTTCTTTTTGTTTGGAGGTTTCTGGAAGTTACAAAGATCTTGTCTTTAAGTTGAGGCAGGTTTGCTGAGGAGATACAGATCTTTAAATATAAAGAGCGTGAGTGAATATTTGAAGAGTCATTGAAATGATTCATGAAGATTAGAGGAGACTGAGTCATGTGCCTACACTTCCCATGATGCCCCTGGACATGTATTCAAACTGCTTGTTTTAAAAACCCTGCACCTGTATGAACTCAAACCTCCATCCCATCAAACATAACCCTGGTGACGTTCAGACTGACCGTGCTCCCTGTCCCTCTGTCTCTGCAGCCCAGCTGGAGTTCGTCCAGATCCTGGTGATCGTGGTGGTGATGATGGTGATGGTGGTCGTCATCACCTGCCTGCTCAACCACTACCGCCTATCAGCTCGCTCCATCCTCTCCAGACACGCCCCCGCACGACGGAGACACCTGCCGCTGGCCAACGTAAGACACACAGAGTTCATTCACCTCATGAGACCAGACGGACGTGTGTTTATTCAAGAGTCATATTTTCATATCCTGCTTCCTGCTCCGTCACTACTGATCTCCTGAACGCCACATTTCACTCATAAACTCAGACACGGCTCAGTTTACATGTCAGACGTTACACGCACTTCCTGTACACGTCGGTTACATTTCATGGAGTGGATGAAACTTAATGGAAGACGTGCCGCACATTTCAACATCAGTGTTTCCTTTATTAAAGATAACAAACATAAACTCTGCGTGTGACAGAATAAACTCTCTGAGGCCGCCTCCTCCCTCTGAGTCAACGATTCAGACCACAACGATGCAGCAGAGCAACGTTTACTTAAACAAGAAATCTAACAGTCAAGATCAATAAATTACATTTCTTTGAATTGATTTGATTCAGAAAAATATTCTTAATATGGACTTTAAAAACTGTTTTAAAATGCAATTTATTTTAATTTTAAACATGTGACTACAAATGTGATTAAATGTTGAAATTCTGCGATTAAAGTCAAGTCAAGTCAACTTTATTTATACAGCACATTTAAAAACAACCAGTGTTGGCTACAGTGCTTTACAAGGTAAAAAGTAAAAATTACATGAAGACAACAATAAACAACAACATAACTGGATATTAATGTCCTCTTCACGAGGAGAAGGCCAAAGAGAAGAGATGGGTCTTCAACAAAGATTTAAAACATTCAACAGTGGGGGGCCGATCTTAATTGGAGTGGCAAGCCATTCCAGAGCTTTGGGGGCCGCTGCTGCAAAGGCTCGGTCTCCCCGGGTTTTAAGGCGACTTTTAGGCACATCCAGGAGCAGCTGGTTTGTTGACCTCAGTGCTCGGGTTGGGTTGTGAGCATGGAGAAGATCAGCCAAGTAGGATTGTAACAGAGGTCTAGGGCCTCTACAGTTGCGCGGAATAGAGCGGTGAACACTATGGTGGTGTGAATCCTGTAAAAGATTTGCGGAGGCTGAGCTTCTAGTTCAGGTGATTTATTCAGAGATGAATGTGGTATATCTGGCAATGACACACAAATCTTCCCTGAAGTCTGCAGCTCACCAGTCATGAACACACTGAGAGCCTCACAGACCCAGACTTACTGGAGCCGCTTGTTAACGCTCTGCTCTGTTAAAGGGACAGTGACCTTCCCCGTGAATGAATACAAAGATATATGCCAGTAACAACACAGAAACACAATGATACAACTGCCATACATTCTGACTTTCTGAGGACGCCTAAAGGGCTTTCCTACAAGGATGGTGCCAATCCATTTAGGGCCTTGTATGTTAAAAGTGCAACTTTAAAATCAATCCTGTGACGGACTGGGAGCCAGTGGAGAGCACGCAGCACAGGTGTGATGTGCTCCCTCTTTTTCCTGCCAGTCAGGAGGCGAGCTGCCGCATTTTGTACAAGCTGCAGGCGCTGAATAGACGCCATGTCTGAGCCGACATACAAAGAATTACAATAATCAAGCCTAGCAGTAATAAAGGCGTGTGCTACTCTCTCTAGATCCTTAGGAGGGAGATATGCCTTCACCTTCGCTATGAGTCTCAGCTGGGAGAAGCTGGACTGAACCACAGAAGAGATTTGTTTCCCAAATTTGAAGGCACTGTCAAAATGATGTGATGTCTTCAAATCTTTAAAATAATATAAATTCACGTGATTTAGTTAACCCAGTTTATAAATACTAATTGAAAACTGTTAAAATGAAATAAATAATAAGTCTTTTTTACTTGAAATTAGGGATGCTCCGATCGATCGGCCACCGATCATTATCGGCCGATTTCTGTGAAAAAGTACGTGATCGGCGTTTGCCGATCAATGCCTTCATTGCCGATCACAAAAAACCATCACCTGTGGCTCATACTTTGCAGCCTGAAGAGGACCTGTGTGTAATGCGCCCCCTCCCCCTTTCCTTCACACTGCGCAGGCGCACAGCGGCAAACCACAACAAACATGTCTGTCGTGTGGAACTTTTAGACAGTCTGTGAGAGTAATGTAAAGTTTGCATCCTGCAACACATGAAACGAAAAAATACCTCGCAGGGGAAGCACGTTAAAAAGCTTCAACACAACGGATTTAATAAGACATTTAAAGAACAAACCGGAAGCTCCCCTCCATCGTAGGAGTCCAGGCTGCAGCTGGACTGTCTTGTCCCAGTCTCACCTGACTTTACCTTCAAGCTCCGGCCCTCTAAGACCGTATCAAGTTTGACAAATATCAGCTTCCTGCACTCTCAGCAAGTCTGCAGCATCTTTATTCAGCTTGAGACAGAGACATTACAGACTTAGTGTTAAACTGTTAAACAGTAACTCATTAATAAACAGAACTCCTGCAGAGCGTGGATCAGAGCGAGGATCAGATCAGAGCGTGGATCAGATCAGAGCGAGGACCAGAGCGAGGACCAGATCCGCGTTTGAGTCACAGATTCTAATGAAAGGAGACGAGCAGAGTTTGAGGAGCAGCCGAGTGACACAATGTGATCACAGTGATTAAACACTGCTGCGGGCTAACACTAACGTACTGACTCATGTCTTTATTAAGGCACCACACACACACACACACACACACACACACACACATACACGGGCTGACTTACACCTGAGGCCTCTGCAAACATATGACTTCACTTCCTGAATCACCTGCTACTGAACCACTCATGTGTGCACGTGTGTGTGTGTGTGTGGCCCCAGTCTGCCAGTGAGATATGAGTAAAGGATGAAGCATAATGGTGCACACGCACACACACACACACACACACACACACACACACAGACGCGCGCACACACACAGGGTGAGACAGAGCTGCTGATAAGCTCTGGGGAGTCATTGTCCTAGTTAATTTGGATTAGCAGACAGACACAGTGACACATATACATCATGACAGACAGACAGACAGACAGACAGGCAGGCAGGCAGACAGACAGACAGGCAGGCAGGCAGACAGACAGGCAGGCAGGCAGGCAGGCAGGCAGGCAGGCAGGCAGGCAGGCAGGCAGGCAGGCAGGCAGAGAGTTTATCTGTTCCACGCAAACGTCAGGCCAAGACTTTCACAAAGTTATCACCTGAATTAAAGTTCATTAACGAGACACAGCAGCAACAAATCACAAGTTCTGCAAGGATGCATCCCTTAAAGATTCAAACTACACGCTGGTATAAAGATTCAAAAGATGCTGCAGTGAGAGGAGGACTCACTCAGAGTTCAAGACCATATTTAAAGGAAAAACAGGGACATCTGAAAACGCTGTGCTGGATTCAGTTTGTTGCACACCAGCAGAGCCCCCTGGTGGACAAGAACGTCATTACACATGAAACCAAAGTCTTATCATCTCTTCTATATACTCAGTGCAGTTTTTATTCCCACAGAGGAACAAAAACAAAACTCAGAAAAGTTTGAAACCTTAAAGTTTCACGAACATCTCTTTACTTAAATTTGACTTTTGTTTATTATCGCTGAAAGAAAGAAATCTCCTTTGACTGATGATATCTCTCTCTCTCTCTCTCTCTCTCTCTCTCTCTCTCTCTCTCTCTCTCTCTCTCTCTCTCTCTCTCAGGAGGGCAGCCTGTGGTCCTCTGAGGGAACAGGGACAAACAGCGGTCTACATGAGGTCAGTTCTTCAACCAGAAATCCTCTAAAATAACCCAGACTAAATCTCTCACAGCTCTGGTTTTTGTCTCACATCCTGACGCTGCATTATTTCGTTGATCTTCCTCACTCCTCCAGCACCAGGTGTACAACCCTCGCCCTCCAGACAGACCCGTCCCCTCGTCCTACCTGCAGAGGGAACCTCAGCTGGCCCAGTCCCACCCCCACCCTCCTCTGCAGTCCCAGCGCTTCCAGCACACCTACGCCCCGAGTCGCTTCCAGCCGACGTACCCGTACCTGCCCCAGAGCCTCATCGACCTCCCCCCGACGATCTGCCTCTCGGACGGGGAGGAGCCCCCGCCGTACCAGGGGCCCTGCACCCTGCAGCTCCGAGACCCGGAGCAGCAGATGGAGCTGAACCGAGAGTCGGTCAGAGCGCCGCCCAATAGAACTGTGTTCGATTCCCACCCGATAAACCCGTCAAGCGCCTGTTTGCAGGCCAGGTAACCATCCCGCCTCTGTCTCTCCAAATCAAATCCTAGTCCTGTGAATAATGATGTTAGCTTCTGTGGCGGTGATGTTCTTCTCAGTCTTATGATGACCTGTGTCGTTTTGCTAACAGTCTGCAGGCTCCTCCTCCAAGCGTCCACTCTGGAGTCAGCGTACTGGAAGCCCAGGAGGCCTTGTCCCGGCAGCAGAAACCGGGTCCTCGAGTGGACGGAGCTCCCCCGACCTACAGCGAGGTGATCGGGCACTACTACCACCCGACGTCCCTGACGCCCGGCCACAACCACCGGACTGTGTCGTCCTCACAGCCGCCCCCGTCCTCGTTCATACACGGCCTGCTCCGACCTCCGCCTCAGCGGCAAGGAAGCGTGGACAACAGGAACGCCAGGAACACAAAGGAGAAATCCCAGAAGCCTCAGCAGGTGTGACAGAACTGCTCTCCCCTTTTCCCCCCCAGACTGTTTCTGCTCGCCACTCGGGAAGTCGTCCAAGCAAACGAGGAAAAAACCTGGTTAGATGTAGTCGCAGCGCGCACGCTGCTCCAGTTCCACGGGATCAGGCGAGGACTTGGAGGGAGCTGGCTTCTCGAGGTAAGAACACCTGGAAGCCACTTCGCTCCTGCAGAGCACACCGCAGGAGGAAAACCTGCTGCTTCCTGTTCCACAGAGAAGAGGGGCAGAAGGCGGGAGCAGAAGCCTTCCTCTCCCCTCTATCAGACTGTCATCAGTATAAATATTTACTCGTTCTGTTTGTTCCTGTAGAACTTTTTGTTCGTCTTCTTCGCGCTTACAAAAGATTCCTTTCCAGGCAAAAACGGCGAAACGTTGCAATCTTCTTGGTTCTTCCAGGTTTTGTTTTCAGTGATAATCCCCCTCGCTGCTTCGACTCCACCTAGTTCTGAGATCAGCCGCTCCTGCACCACCTTTGAGCTGCACCCCCTTCGGACGAATCGGCACGCTAGAATATTCCCAGAAAGACTTAGATAGATCTTAAACTAGCTTAGCACAGTGCTAACAGTCCTCCAGCTACATGTTCTGCCTTATATCGACCAACCGGTGCAGGAGCCGACGCTTGAATCCCTTTTTTAGTTCTTTGGTTTGTTTTCTAAAGAAGGTTTGCACAAAGTTCAGAAACAGAAAATCTGCAATATGATGGAGACGACGCCGAGAGAGTGAGCGGGGTATTTTTCTACACGTGATAGATTCTTACGAGTTCTGATGTTTCTGTTTGTTTGTTTTTACTTGTTGTTTAGTTTTAGAAAAAGAAACATCAGTGATCTGTTGAGGTGCCAACTCACGTGGAACATTTTGCTACATACATGTTGGCACGTATATATATGTTACATATGGAGTATATATACACACATGTATGCAAACCGAGAGCGAACTTTACAAAGCACGAATTTAGAGTTATTTATATAAATGCTGAAAAGAATTGCACTATTTTTTAGGATGAGCAGATGGAACGTGAGTGGGAGACTTTTACTGTGAAGGAGCTCTGTCGACTGAGGCAGAAACCAGAACAAGAGAGACCTTAGACCTCTAACCAGAGGGGTTTACACCGGTGTCACAGTGTCACATAGATCCTGACGGAGGCTCAACGGACTCGGATCACACGTTACCGTACCATTGATGAAAAGAAGAGTAAATCCCTCACTTATGCAAAAGCCCCGAGTCCCACGAGCCGACGCCTGTGGGCCCAATCAGAAACTCTGCTCTCTCTCTCTTTCACCCCATTGGCCGAATCGTTAGCCAATCCCAAAGCTGGCTGTCACTACCTCGACCAAACAAGTCAAGCACATACGAGTTTGCTCATCAGACTTTTTGTGTCATTGAAAAACAAACGTCTGAACCAATCAAGAAATGTGCGACGTCACAGAGACGTAGCGTGTCGTAGACGTGTCGTAGACGTAGCGTGTCGTAGACGTGTCGTAGACGTGTCGTAGACGTGTCGTAGACGGAGCGTGTTGTAGACGTGTCGTAGACGTAGCGTGTTTTTGTGTTTTTATTTCATTTGAATCTTTTTTTGTTCTTCGGGTGAAACGAGAGAGAACGAAGCAGAACGAGGGAACGCTTAACGTCCCTTTAAAGAGGAAGAAAGCCAAGCGCCCAACAGGCCTGAAGGAGTGACACACTGACTGTGCACCACGGCGTCCAAACACACACACCTCCAGTCTGCCTCCTGCCTTCTCTACACACACACACACACACACACACTCACACACACACACACTGAGCCCCCTCTGGTCGGTCTCTCTCTCTCTTGCAGGCATCTCTGAGCACTTTACTGCAGCAGGAACGAGACACAACAATCTCTGTCAGCCAGCGCCGGACGATAAAACCACCTTAGATTTAAACGCACCGACTTTCAGAGACGCTCTTCGAAGGGACGCAAAAAGTTCTGCCCCAGGATGTTGAAGCCGAACAGGAGAACACAGAATCAGTTCTGAATCGTTTGATTTGAGGTTCTCATGATTACAGCGGCTTCTTAAACACCAGTTTGAGAGGAGGAATGTAGAAAGTCCTTCTAAAGCAGCAGCAGCAGCACAAGGTTGCAGATTCTGCAGCCCCTAAAAATGTCAAAACCTTCATTTATTCAATTTTCAGGAAGCAGAGGATTTGTATTCATATGACTAGACGTTCAATGCCACCTTTTCACAAAGCAAATTTAGTTTGCACCGAAAACTGTCTCTGAGGGTCGACACCCAGACGAGGCAGAACCTGAGTCACGTACGGACTCTTTAAAAAGGACTCTGTGTTCTTTCCTTCAACACGCCGGAGCAGAACTTTTTGTGCGTTGAACGCAGCGCGGGACGAGCCGTCGGAGACTAAACACACCGAAGTGTTGAAAAGTGACACGAGTGTTAGCGGCGGCTCGGCTCGTGTCGTCTTCCTGAGCGCGCAGAGAGAGACGGTGAAGCTTTAGCTGGATTAGGATTAGGTACGTGTGTGTAGGGTGTTTTTTGTTTTTGTAGATTTAAAAAGGGGACCACAGTTTTTTGGTCCAGCGTCCGTCAGAGTCCAGTCTTTATGCAACAGCGCCCTCCACAGGAGCCGAACCGAATCACAGCCAAAACTCCTGAAGCTAACTCGACTTTATCGAGGACAGGAGACGAAGAAGGCCAAAAAAGAATCTGGTTAATCCTTAAAACTTTGAATCTGCTGAAATGAATCATAGGTGT
Organism: Notolabrus celidotus; assembly: GCF_009762535.1. NCBI lineage: Eukaryota > Metazoa > Chordata > Actinopteri > Labriformes > Labridae > Notolabrus > Notolabrus celidotus. The sequence goes on along the minus strand of NW_023260022.1, from coordinate 141,932 downwards.
AGAAACATCAGAGTCTCCAAACTAATGTTTAAATTTACTCCCAAAATCCTCAAAGACTCTGAAATAATCTGGATTACATCCTTCAGGCTGCTGTCCAGTGAAATGAGCATCATGTGGTTTCTGAAGTCGCAGATTTGTTTCCTAATCCAAACAAAGTCATTCACCAGAAGATGCTCAAAGTTTACTTTGTTCTTCAGCAGACTGGATTTCTCTCTAATCCCAGCCGTGAACTTCAGCGACAGAACAAGAGAAAAACATGACGAATAATCAGACGTCATCTCTTCCCTCGTTTACAGACTCTCCTTCGTTTGATTGAACTCGTTCAGACGAAGATAATCTCTTGACCCAAAGCAGCTGAAGGAGCGACAAGTGGATCAATCAATATACGAATCAAGAATCCTGAATTTGACCCGGTGATGAGATAATGATCCCGGTCCTAGTGCGAGTTCAGATCCCTACCTCCCCCCCTGTGATGATACTTATGTTTGGACCGGTTCGGTTCCCGGCTCTGGAGGGTTTGCAGCGGGTATTAGGAGACTGGACGCGCTCTGATCTGAGAATCACAGTAGACACAAATGAAAGTAAGTCTTATTTATAGAAATGTTGGTGAGGTAGAGTTAGAGGATTGAAGCAGTGTAGGATCAATCTCTCGCTTCAGGGAACAAACCCGCGCTGGCTGACGATTAAAACACAAAGAGGAGAGGACGGAGACACGAATCACACGATCACTCACTCTACACGCCGACGACACGCCGATCTACCAACACGAACACAGACACCACCACAGATACAGATACATCTCTTTAACCATTTACATTCATTTATCTTCTCTTTTTAAATTCAGTGATAAAACTGCAACACTTATCTGAGGTTAAAACAGAAAATATTAAATCAGACCAAACATTATTTACAGACATTAAATATTCAAATGTTGCAGGTACATCAGTCATTTTTTTTTTTTTAAAAACAACAAATAAAAAATAATAATTTTAATAATAAAAAACATTTAAATAAATATTTTAATAATAAAAATAAAACAATATTAAAATGTTGCACGTACATCAGTATAAAAACAACAATAATTTTTTTTTTTTTATAATTATAAAAATCTCAATATCAATATCATATCATTATTGTTTTGAATTATTATAAATATTATTTTATTATTATTATTATTATTATTGTTTTATTATAATTATTATTTTATTATTATAATGATAACAATAAAATAATAATGATACTAATGAAATAATAATCATCATAATTATAAAAATAATAAAAAATATATATGATAATTCAAAATAATCATCATAATAAGAATTAAAATAAAACAATGTTAAATTAATTATAATTATCTGCATCTGTTGGAGCTCCTCTGCTCTCCAACCTGCATGAAGAGAGTTATTGCTCTGTTTTTGTAAAGCTAGCAGACAAGGTCTTTTCCCAGAGTTCTGTGTGTGTGTGTGTGTGTGTGTGTGTTTGTGTGTGTGTGTGTGTGTGTATGTGTGTGTGTATATACTTGCCCTGGGAAAGACCTCCAGCTGTCTAGACAAAAACTAAACACACACACACTCAGACTAAACAAACTCACCTAAGAACCAGACCTTCCACACACACAGGTGCCCCTCCATTCACACACACGTACACACACACACACACACACACACACACACACACACACACACACACTTTTATTAAAGTGGACCACACAAGGTAAAAAAACAAGTACTTCACACACACTCGTCCTCCCTCCTCCTCCTCCTGTCTCGATGATCTCTTCCTGTTCCCTAGAGATGCCTGCTGCCCACTGACAGAGCTCCTCCCCTCTTAAGACCCGCCCTCCGCCGTGATTGGCCGTCGGCTGTCGGTCTCCACGCGCACGTTCATCGTATAATGTCTTTGCTATGTCGTACAAGTGTGCCTGCCTGCGCTGAGACGGGCGAAATGTGAGTGGCTAGTTTGGGCTGTCAATCATCCCAGGCCACGCCTCCTTACTGTCTCAGATGATGATGATTGGATGATGATGATGATGATGATGAGATTGAGGATGATGAAGATAGATGTGGTGCCGCAGAGAGCGTTGCAATACACCTACTATTTGCCTTTTTGATAATATTAGTCCTATTTTAACGTAGTGAGCGTAATGGATGTTTTTTATTGTTGTTATTATTGTTGATGTTTTTTTCACTTGAGAACAAAAAAGGTCATTTTACTTCAATCCATCGATCACACACCAACTTTACTTTGTTTTCTTTGAGAGTGTAAAACTACCTAGAACACACACACACACACACACACACACACACACACAGGAGAGACTTCTGCTGGTCTCAATATTCTGACGTTTTCCCTCCGAGGACGTCTGACGGTGAATCAAGCTAAACTTGTGCCGCCTCGCCTCGCCTGAATAATCACGGTCTCTTTCCGGCCCGGCCCAGCGTCTACTCATGTGCCTTCTGGTGTCCGGGTTCAAACGGAGACTTCAGAAAACACACTACGGTGCAACCGACCCTTCAAATACTCCTAAACTGTTGCCTTGTTACACTTAGACTCCTAAAACACCACAATGATCTCCTCCACAAGAGGCCACGGCGTGAGGGATGGAAGTCTGATGATAAAGGAAAAGGGGGAAGGAAGATCGAACATTAAGGAAATGTTTTATATTCATGAAGCGGTCTTATTGGCTCAGCTGATCCTGGAGAAACACAACAACATCCAGGAGATCACAAAAACTACAAATCCCTAAAATGCATCCAATTTGACATAGAGTGGTCTAGACCTGCTCTGTTTGTGAAAGCTTCTTGAGATAACGTTTGTTGTGATTTGGCGCTATACAAATAAAGATTGATTGATTGATTGATTGATTGATTGATTGATTCAACAAGCTATAAAAAGACACGAGTATCTCTCGATGTCTGAGACCCAAAACTGGATCAAATGAAACAGCTCAGGCCTCATTAAAGCTCCAGCGAGGAACTCTCTGACTCTGGCGCCCCCCTGTGGACAAAGTGTTACCTCTTACACGTTTCGTCCTGTATGTGAGTGACGAGTGTTTTCTGACATCCTGCTTTCTTTAAAGAGCCGAACACATCACTCACTGTTTCATAACCAGATAAAAACTCCTCACTGGAGCTTTAAGAGTCCGAGGATCTCGTTAAATCTGAGAGAAGTGAGCTTCAGAGCGTCGGACGTGTTCGCTAACTGAGCTAAAATCATAGAATGTGTTATCTCTGTCAACAAAGTCTTAAAGGCAGCGTTTCCTCTCTGGATATTTCAACTTTATAACAATTATTCTTCCCCTTTTCTGTCAACTTCGGGCTTCCACAACGTTGGAACAAGATTTTAAAACTCACGTATGTTGCGTCCCGGTGATGTTGGAGGCTAGAAATCATCACGTAACCATGAGGCGGTTTATTTTAACGCATCATGATCTTAAAAGCATCAAATCAATATTAGTTTGGTTGCTTTATTTTTGAAAGTAAACTTCTTATTTCTCTTCCAACGTCTTGGGACGCAACTCTCAATAAATCAAATCCAACATGGCCGCCATGAAATCAAGCAGCTCACACACCGGCCTCCGATATAAACTCACTGCAGCAGTTTCCTGTCCTCACATTGTTAAAGACATTTCCAAAGAAGGACTCCTCCTAACACGACTCTAAAGACAAGAGTCACACCTGACTTGAATTTTTCTCGTACTTTATGTTCTTCGTGGAAACACGACTCTCCGCTGACGGTCTTTCTCTCCGGCTCCTTTAAGTCCGAGGACCGGAGGAGAGACCGGACGCTGAAGAACCTGTTTCCACGCTGTGTTCTTTCTCACTCTGCATCGTTGTTGTTCCTCTCTGCTCTTTGAATCAGCGCTGCACGGCGCCTTTCCTCCGACAATGTTGAAGAAAATAGACGACAAACACTCTTCCTTTCTTTCTTTGGTTGCAGTATGATTGTGTGCACAGCCTCCATATCTCACAGGACGGGCTGCCGTCCCCCCCCCGCAGTGACTATTGTAGAAGTCTTCCACCTGTCGTTGAGTTTCATCCTGCACGCATGTCAATGTGGGACTTTGTACAATAGCTCAGTTTGAGTTTCTTGTTATCTGAATTCAGCGCCCGGGCTGGAGATGAGTCCGGGTCTGAAACCTCTGAGGGTTTGAACCCGTCTGTTTTCTGTCACAGCATGGCTCACACACGTATATAGAGGCCTACGTACTCTCGATGGTAATACCTGCTTCTTTGTGTATTAAACTGTTTATTTTATTTATACTGGATGGTCGACGTGTTGCAAGGTTTGTTACGTTGTTGTTTTCGACAATGGTTCGTTGTTGTTGTCACAGAACATGGTATGAATCGGACACATTTCAGTTATAGCCTTCAAATTCAAAAATGAATAAAAAGTTTTATAAATACGTTCATGTGTCCTCTCCTTATTTATCTCTCTCTAGTGTCACTGCAGGAACTCTCTGATCCATCACGGCACCAGATCTCATCGGTTTCTATTCTAGTCAATGTGTTAACTTCCTCTGGATCCGCTCCGTTGTGGCCCGTCTCTGAACCGGCACGACGCATCAATCTCAATAGAGATAGAGATAGAGACTGGAGTTAATCATCACTGACTTGTTTTTTATGGAGAGAATATTGTGTCTTTAATATGCAATCAAAAATAATGGATTTGAGAACAAAAAACAATTTTGCAAACAAAATTATGATTTGAAAAATATGAAATAATGCTATGAATAAAGGAAATATATTTGTGATTAAAAATGTATCTTTATAAATCCACTCTTTTTTTGTTACAAACAAAATTATTATTCTCACGAACCACAGATTCGTTTGCGTTTCCAGTTTTTGCGTTTGCGTTTCTACATAACTGTCATGGGCGGGACCTCCCCTGAGAGATGCAAGAAGCCTCCTTACATAACAACAATATCCGGTCTGTAACAGGAAGTCAGAGCTCGGAGCTTGTTCAGCCCATAGACTGTATAAAATACAACTCAACCCCTCCTCTGTTTTTCATTCCCTGCACACATGTGTGCTAACAAGGAGCTTAGGAGGGAGGCATGCTAGTTGTAGGCTGTCTTAATAAACACAAAGGTCGTTTTTTTCCTGTTACAGACCGGATGGCGTTGTGACGTATGAAAAACACTGAAGTCTGAAACGGCTGGTTTCAGCACACATTTACAGAAAGGTGGAGAAATCAGAACAGGGGCAGAATGGAGTCTTTTCATTCTCGGGGGGTTTGTAGACAGGGACACAGATTTCAGGTAGAGAACCATTAAAAAGTCCATTTTGCATGATATGTCACCTTTAAATGTAGAATCAAAAAAGAATCTCCTCTCGTGATGTGTGAAGTTTCAGACAGCGTCCAGCAGAGGGCGCCCTTCACTTACAGACTCAGTGGGATTGTTTCTGACTCTCACTCAGAGAACAAACCGTCCTCTGAGGATGTAAACAAAGACAGCAGTGATGTAACCTGTACATAAAGCATTATTTAATGTGTTGAGATTAACTTCTAATATCTGAAATATAAAGGCTTCATTGAAAGGACCGGAACAGGCTTCCTCTAATCTGACAGGGAGCTCTCTCCTGTTTGAGACCATAAACTCAGGCAGCAGAACTCAACAGAACACCGGTGGTATGAAATAAACGCTCTAAGTGAATTCTACTGAATATTTCCTGCTTTGTTCTCACATTCTCTGACTCTGACTTTGTGCAGAAGTTTTACTTGAAAGGTGGGAAGAAAAATCTTGGGAAAAATCACATGCTCAGGAAGTTTTCAGGAGTTCTGTTCCAACATAAAGACACGACAACAGACATTTCTGAAGAGCTTTACGAGGTCGCTCTGTCTCCTGAATCAGCTGCTTCATGTTCCTTTCTCCTCTGCAGGGAACCAGAAACATGACGGCTCTAACTCAGGGTGTCACAACCCGAATGAGTACGATGAAAAACGGTGTCCAGAGAGTGAAGGCAATGAGTGGATGCATACATATATAAAACATCACCAGAATCAATCAGAGGCGTGAAAGGAGCAGCAGCAAGTTTTTTCTTTGTGGCAAAAGAAAAAAAAGACTTCCTTCTGAAATAGAAACCCAGCCTCACCTTCAGCTTCTTTACGAGCTGTTGAACGTGAAGCTTAAAGGAGAGTGAATCATCCATTATGACTCCTGGGTATTTATAAGATGATCCAGGCTCAATCACATCATCCTGAGATGAAGTGATGGAAGGAAGGTTTACTGGCTTTAACTTTGAATTTGTAAACATCATGAGTTTGGTACTAAGTGTGCAAAAGTGGCTCATGCTGTCTCAATCACATAATGTGCATGATAGAAATACATACATATATAGAATAATAGATGAAAAAATTTGCTGGAAACCTCACATCAAACACGTTCAATCCAAGCTGTCAAGAAGCATTTCAGTTCTCGCCAAAGCCAAGCACACTCTGGATCATAGATCACTTCTTATTCTCTACTGTTCACTGATCTTACTATATCTCAGTTACTGTGCTGAGGTGTGGGGAAACACCTATAAAAGCTCCCTGCAACCACTGTCAGTCCTACAGAAAAGAGCCATAAGAATAGTTCACAATGTTGATTTCCGCGAACACACAAATTCATTGTTCCTCAAATCAAAAACATTGAAATTATTTGACCTCATAGATTGTAAAACTGCACAAATTGTGTACAAGGCTAGCAAAAATCTCCTTCCAGGAAATATTCAAAGATTATTCTTTGAAAGAGAGGGGGGTTCTAACTTCAGAGGGAAGTTGAGATTAAAGATGATGAGTGTTCGGACCACAAGGAGAAGGTTTTGTATTTCAGTCTGTGGTGTTAAACTATGGAACAGTCTCAGTATAGAACTAAAGCAATGTCTGAACATAATTCAATTCAAGAAGAAGTACAAAGAAATTATTTTAATAAGGTACAAGGAGGAAGACAAGTGTATATAATCACGAGGGGTTTACTTTTGTTTGTTAGCATAAATATGAAGATAATATATGAAGATTTGACGTGTGGGATTGCACTCATATAATGGCAGAAAATAGTGAATAGAGGGATTAGATCAGTTTTAAACTTCTTCCTACTCCTTTTCGTACATTTAGAGTAAATTGTTTCACTGCTTGCTAATATTGATTTTGTTTCTTTTGTAAAACTGTTTCTTTTTATTTTATGTTTGTATAACTCTTTCTTCTTTTCTGCTTTTTTTTTTATTTTTTTAATTGTATTTTTTTTACTTTTACATGTTCGAAATAAAGTCATCAAATCAAATCAAAAAGAATGAATAAAGGATGGGATATACGAGCAGATGCTGCTGTTTTCATTCCTGCAGATTTCATGCTTCACCCTCTGATTCTCTTCAACCTCACTTTTCCAACATGATTAATGAAGGAGTTAAAGATATGTTGAAGTTTTACTGAGGGGTCTGCTTACATGAAGAGAAAGAGGCACTGTCACAATCACTCCAAACCATGCTGACAAACACTCAAACAAACATCTTCCTCCAAACACAAACAAACATTCTCTCCTCTCGTTGTTTCAGCTGAAAACTTTCTTCATGTTTCATTAAAGGTGAAACCCTCTACACCTCATCTGTTCCCCTTAAGAGTTTTTAAAGGTGAAGATTATGTAACTCTCCTTACCTGAAGCCTGCAGGGTCAACTTCCTAATCCATGCTGGCTCCGCCCACCTCTGTGATGTCACACCAATGAGAGCATGCAGATTTCAATTTGTGGTTTTTGAGCCCAAACTTTATTTTATTTTAATTCATGAAGCAGAAAATAAAAATATTGCATTATATTAAACTATTTAAAAAAGGCAACAATATTTATGCCTTAATAAACAATAATATCCTTAATAATTTAATTTGAATGAACAATTTTTAACAAAGCTTTGACAAGAAATTTGATGCCTCAGTATTTTTGATCTTGTTCTTGTTAAATTTGTAAAATGTTCCTCTTATTTTGTTTTTATTAAGATGTCTGAATGTTTCCATTTAAAGGTAATAAAGAGATTTAATTTCTGTAACAAGAAGCTGAACAAAAGATGAAACTGTGACCGTGTGTGAGTTAAAAATAAAATCAGGACTGTATTAAAGGTGACATATCATGCAAAATGGACTTTTTAATGGTTCTCTACCTGAAATCTGTGTCCCTGTCTACAAACCCCCTGAGAATGAAAAGAATCCATTCTGCCCCTGTTCTGATTTCTCCACCTTTCTGTAAATGTGTGCTGAAACCAGCCGTTTCAGACTTCAGTGTTTTTCATACGTCACAACGCCATCCGGTCTGTAACAGGAAGTCAGAGCTCGGAGCTTGTTCAGCCCATAGACTGTATAAAATACAACTCAACCCCTCCTCCGTTTTTCATTCCCTGCACACATGTGTGCTAACAAGGAGCTTAGGAGGGAGGCATGCTAGTTGTAGGCTGTCTTAATAAACACAAAGGTCGCTTTGACTCCCCACGTCTGCAGATTTGAAGATCTAGTGGAGGATTTTTATTTATCATGGATAAGTGCTAGCGCTAGTTAGCATAGCTACATAGCTACATGTCCTAGCTGTAGCTGTGTACCAAGACACACGTCTACATACTGACAAATAAAACAACAAGAAACACTAAATCTGTGACCAATCCTTCAGAAAGGTCCTGCTGCCTTTCTGGCAGAGGTCGGTTTTACTCCCCACGTCTGCAGATTTGAAGATCTAGTGGATGATTTTTATTTATCATGGATAAGTGCTAGAGCTAATTGGCATAGCCACATAGCTACATGTTCATAGCTGTAGCTGATTGTGACCAATCCTTCAGAAAGGTCCTGCTGCAGGCGCCTCTCCGTCAGGATCAGATTCTGGATCAGATTCAGAGGGTTGAAGTAACGTGATCTCTGAGCAGCCGTGTATATTCAGCCAACATGTAAACATTAGATCAACGTGCTGGAGAGCCGAGGCACACCCACTTCCTGAGGGGGCGTGGTCAGAGAGAAAACAGACTGTTCTGAGGAGGACTGAAGAAGAGGGTTTTTCAGGCAGACCAAAATCTGATTTCAAAGTGTTTTTTTGAGCATAAACTTTAAAGACATGTTTTGGGGACCTCTTAGACCAATATATGTTGATGAAAGAAGTCTGATATGTCACCTTTAAGATAATGAGTGATGTTAATGTCACAGACAGCTCTGTGTGTTTTAATTGATGTTTATTATATAATTACACGTTACAGGTGTGTGGGAGGAAATGTCTCTAAGGATCACAGCAGGTGAATAAGCAGTGTGTGTTTTTAGTTTTATAATAACTCAGATTCTTTATTTGAAGTTTTATCAGCTAACGTTTGAAGTCCTCTTAAAGTTCAGCGGTGGAGTGAAGAGTGAGCGGCTGCTCTGCGCTCGGAGCTAACTGCTCTCAGCAGCATGTAAACACACTCTCACTAAAACCACTGAAAACACTGAGACATGAAGACGTTCAGCAGCTTTCATGTTTACTGAGATCATCATAAAACATGCATGCTAATATTTACTAATCTACAATCAATACAGAGTCCAGCTCAGGCTGAGGGCCGTGCTGCTGACTGATCAGAGTCTGCAGCAAAACCAGAACCCCTAACCCTAACCCCTCACGAGAACCAGAACCAAACATCACGTTCCTCAGAATGATTCCTCCAGACAAGCTGCGAGCGTGTGTGTTCAGAGTTCACAAACAACCATCAGGTCAGAGATGAATCCAGGGTTGATCATGAACAGAAGGAGGGAAGAGACGGAGGTCAAAGGTCAGACAAATAACTTCAGTAATCTCTGAGTGAACTTTAAACCAGGTTCAGTGATTAACATACATTTAATTCATCATCTCCGCTTCACATTACAACACACAGTCACTTATGTAACTAACTAAGGTAGTGTTTGTGCAGCGGGACGACTGCCAACAAGAGAGAGAGAGAGAGAGAGAGAGAGAGAGAGAGAGAGAGAGAGAGAGAGAGAGAGAGAGAGAGAGAGAGAGAGACAGGTAGATAGTGGCTTGTATGGACCTTAATCTGAGGTGAGAGCTGACGCAGGATGAGGAGAGCGCAGTTCAGTTTAAAGTCACGCAGTCATCAGAACCTGAACTGGTTTAGATCCATCTGTCAGGAAATCAGTCATCCAGAGATCAGACTGTATGGAGAGCAAAAGCAGGAGGAAGCGCAATCCCTGCTCCCCTGGTTGTTAATGTGAGGAGGATTTCTTTCTCTCTATAAACAGATCTCTGCATGAAGAGCAGCAAACAATCTGTTCTACATCAAACATTTACACTGAGACACTAATCTGCTTGATGCTGTGTCACTAAAGACAATCAGCGTTTAGATTTCCTGACTTCCCTGAACGCAGCATCAGAAATGATGGATCCCACCTCCATTCAACAAACAAACATTGGAGACGTAGTTTTCTTCTCCTCTTGAGGACAGACCTGACAAAGCTGGACTTTGGACTTTTGACTAATCTGCATCATGATGTTGTTATTTCAGCAAACTGAAGACCCGTTAATTACAAGAACATCACAAGAACATCACAAGAACATCAGTTCCTGTTTCAGGTTCAGACCGCTGAAGGAAGCCAGAGGGAAGACTCTGTGGACCTGTTTACAGTGAAACTGAAAGGCTGGTGGTGCTAGCTCTGCTAGCTCTAGGCTCTGTGATCTTGTGTTTCGCCGTGTTAAGTAAATTTGTCCCAACTTTGACCCTTCTTCTGAGTGTTTCCTCGCCTCTAGACGAGTAACAAATTACATTTCTGTTTGGATAATCAATCCCTCAGGAACATGGTTAATCTATATCTTCTGATATGTGAGTGTGGGAGGCCAGATGAGGTAACGTTTCAGATAACAGCTGATAGCAACACTTATCGGTCTTACCAACAGTCCTTACACCCCTCTCCTTTCCCCGTCCTTAATCTCAAAGCATCTTCTTCTTTTAGCTTCTGTCCCTTTAATTACATTTTTTGTGGTGTGATGTTCTGCCTCAACATGACTGTAACCCTGGTGAAAAATCTTCCCTCCTTACCTGGACCCCTACTCATCCCTCCTTACTTCGCCCCTAATCTTCCCTCCTTACCTCGACCCTCATCACTTCAACCCTACTGGACCATGCTTAATTTGACCCCTTTAATCCCTCCTTACCTTGACCCCTACTCATCCCTCCTTGCCTCAATCCCTACTCGTCCCTCCTTACTTCGCCCTTACTCATCCCTCCTTACCTCGACCCCTACTCATCCCTCCTTACTTTGCCCCTAATCTTCCCTCCTTACCTCAACCCTCATCACTTCAACCCCACTGGACCCTGCTTAACTTGACCCCTTTAATCCCCCCTTACCTAGTCCCCTTTAATCCCTCCTTACCTTGACCCCTACTCATCCCTCCTTACCTCGACCCCTACTCATCCCTTCTTACTTCGCCCTTACTCATCCCTCCTTACCTGGACCCCTACTCATCCCTCCTTACTTTGCCCCTAATCTTCCCTCCTTACCTCGACCCTCATCACTTCAACCCTACTGGACCCTGCTTAACTTGACCCCTTTAATCCCCCCTTACCTTGACCTCTTTAATCCCTCCTTACCTTGACCTCTTTAATCCCTCCTTACCTTGACCCCTACTCATCCCTCCTTACCTCGACCCCTACTCATCCCTTCTTACTTCGCCCTTACTCATCCCTCCTTACCTGGACCCCTACTCATCCCTCCTTACTTTGCCCCTAATCTTCCCTCCTTACCTCGACCCTCATCACTTCAACCCTACTGGACCCTGCTTAACTTGACCCCTTTAATCCCCCCTTACCTTGACCTCTTTAATCCCTCCTTACCTTGACCTCTTTAATCCCTCCTTACCTTGACCCCTACTCATCCCTCCTTGCCTCAATACCTACTCGTCCCTCCTTACTTCGCCCTTACTCATCCCTCCTTACCTCGACCCCTACTCATCCCTCCTTACCTCAACCCTCATCACTTCAACCCCACTGGACCCTGCTTAACTTGACCCCTTTAATCCCCCCTTACCTAGTCCCCTTTAATCCCTCCTTACCTTGACCCCTACTCATCCCTCCTTACCTCGACCCCTACTCATCCCTTCTTACTTCGCCCTTACTCATCCCTCCTTACCTGGACCCCTACTCATCCCTCCTTACTTTGCCCCTAATCTTCCCTCCTTACCTCGACCCTCATCACTTCAACCCTACTGGACCCTGCTTAACTTGACCCCTTTAATCCCCCCTTACCTTGACCTCTTTAATCCCTCCTTACCTTGACCTCTTTAATCCCTCCTTACCTTGACCCCTACTCATCCCTCCTTACCTGGACCCCTACTCATCCCTCCTTACTTTGCCCCCAATCCTTCCTCCTTACCTCGACCCTCATCACTTCAACCCTACTGGACCCTGCTTAACTTGACCCCTTTAATCCCCCCTTAACTTGACCCCTTTAATCCCCCCTTACCTTGACCTCTTTAATCCTTCCTTACCTTGACCCCTACTCATCCCTCCTTGCCTCAATACCTACTTGTCCCTTATTACCTCCTAACCCTGGTGAAAAAGGATTCAGGTCCTGGACTTTATTCCAAGCTGGACTCTTGGAGTCACAGAGTTCAGGCCCTGAATGTGAGGTGGAGTTACGTAGTGAATATTGAGTCATTTCAAACCCAGATAAAACAGCGTTGGAATTTTTCCATCTGCATCACCCGGGGTCCCCTCACAGCAGCGACCAATCACAGCGGAGCTCCTGTACGCGTCACTGCTGATGTCTAACGGCGGGTGAGTGTCCTCGCGGCCCCTCGCGGTGATGTCACTGTGTCACCTCTGACAGCTGTGTGGACTCCTACGACACACAGCTGATAAGAGATCCGCTTTGAAGCCACTGCAGGTCCACATGTTGCACAACCTCGCTCCAAGCTTTCGATCCGACGCTCGATATACGCCGCAGCACGAGGTTTCTGACTAACTCTGTACGGGGACAGTTCACCTTTGACCTCTCCTCACCTCATTCTATAGGCTCCTTTATTATTTCATTGGCAGATGGAGGCACAGATCAGAACACTGACCATGGCACACTGATAACAGCTGATACAGAGCTGGCGTTGATCCAGATACACGGACTGATTTCTTTCACTTCAGGAGAACAAGGAGAGATTCTTTAATTCAAGGGATCAAGGAGGCTCATCAATCCTGAGCATGAGGGTACATGAAAGGGAACAAACTGAGGTCCTGGTTTAAAATAAAGCATGAATATAAAATACAATAAGGCAAAAATGTAAACTTTAGACTCTGAGTCAAAAATAATATGAGCTCTTTAATAAAAAGACTAAATGTGTTAAATGTTCACTCGTCTCCTACTCATCCCTCCTTACCTCGTCCCCTACTCGTCCCTCCTTACCTTGCCCCCTACTCATCACTCCTTACCTTGCCCCCTACTCATCCCTCCTTAACTCTTCCCCTACTCATCCCTCCTTACCTTGCCCCCTACCAATCCCTCCTCTCCTTGCCCCCTACTCATCCCTCCTTACCTTGCCCCCTACCAATCCCCCCTTACCTTGCCCCCTACTCATCCATCCTTACCTTACCCCCTACTCATCCCTCCTTACCTCGTCCCCTACTCATCCCTCCTTACCTTGCCCCTTACCAATCCCTCCTTACCTTGCCCCCTACTCATCACTCCTTACCTTGCCCCCTACTCATCCCTCCTTACCTCTTCCCCTACTCATCCCTCCTTACCTTTCCCCCTACTCGTCCCTCCTTACCGAGACCCCTAATATTCCCTCCTTACCTTGCCCCCTACTCATCCCTCCTTACCTTGCCCCCTACCAATCCCTCCTTACCTCGCCCCCTACTCATCACACCTTACCTTGCCCCCTACTCATCCCTCCTTACCTTTCCCCCTACTCGTACCTCCTTACCTAGACCACTAATAATCTTTCCCAACCTCAACCCCTACTCGTCCCTCCTTACTTCAACCCTTCTCATCCCTCCTTACCTCGACCCTCCTTGCCTTGACCCCTACTCATCCCTCCTTATTTCCCCCCTAATCTTCCCTCAATACCTCGTCCCCTACTCATCCCTTCTTACCTCGTCCCCTACTGGACCCTCCGTACCTCATCCTCTACTCATCCCTCATCACTTCATCCCTACTCATCCCTCCTTACCTCAACCCCTACTCTACCCTCCTTACCTTGTCCCCTACTCGTCCCTTATCACTTCAACCTCTATGCATCCCTCCTACTTTGACCCTTACCCATCACTCCTTACCTCAACCCCTACATGTCCCTCCTTAACTCGCCCCCTAATCGTCCCTCCCTACCTTAACCCCTACCCATACATCCATATCTCGCCCCCTACTCATGCCTCCTTCCCTCGACTCCTTTCCTCCCTCCTTACCTCAACCCCCACATGGTCCTCCTTACTTCAACCCCTGTCAAATTTTCTTACCTCCTCTCAATCATCCCTCCTCACTTCGACCCCTTTAATCCCTCCTTCCCTCGACCCTTACTTGTCCCTCCTTCACTGTTACAGTGTTGTTCCCTCGTCTCTCTTCCTAACTTCCTGCTCTTTAGACACCGTCACTTCACAAAGAAATGTTTTAAAGTCCTTTATAAAAAACTGATTCCTGACAGTGTGATTGAGTGTGTAGTCCAGACCCTTTGCTCACAAATGAGAGACACACTGAAGCTGCATTAGACTGAAGCGTCAGTCAGCTGAAGGGTGAATGAATCATGTGTTGGTGCAAACACAGGCGGTTTGAGAGGCAATAATGAAGTCTGCTGCGTGCCTGTGAGCTAATTATTTCCCCAGATAAACAAGAACGCTAAAAACAAGAACATTCAGACGCTTTAAAAAACACTCTGAGTGAATGATTGAAATGTCCCATCAGACAGAAAAACAGCCGGCTCACAGCCAAGAGCAACGAGAGCTCTTCATGGGACAGTGTCCGTCACATTTTAAGAGATTAACAGAGTCGACACTTTTTGTGTTGGATCAGCGAAAGCCAACATGCAGAGGAAAGGCCGTGCTATCAGGAGTGCTCTACCTCTCTGTCTCAACATGCTCAGTCCAAATCTCTGTGACGTTGACCCAAAAACATAAAGCAAACACAGTGAAGACACCTGCAGAGATAACCACAGGAAAACAAGAGATAAAGCAGGGGGGAACTTTCTAAATCCAGGCCTCATCTGGGACTTTTTATTACCAAATCTACCGACTGACATCTCAGTGATCACAGCACACACTAATCACTGCAGGATATATGAGAAGGTGCTGATTGATGTCCAATCCACCCGCCTTAGAACCAATGCATTTGAGAATCACTCAGTGTACTTCCATGCACGAGGCACAGCCACATGTATTTGATGACTATTAGACAATCCAGACACTGCAGCAGGTAAAGAAAGACGGGCCGTTTACATTTATGAAGGAGCCGCTTTTTTATATCTCATTACAGAGACACAGCTCAGCTCTGTGCAGCTAGAGGTGGGATGCTGACAGCTCGCCTAAATAGTAAGACGCAAAACAAGAGCAAACTGCACAGAGCTGCTAAACTCTATGAATATGATTGGTGCGATATACTTTGTGAATCAGACCCTGAGACGGAGCAGATAAAGGGGGCAGTTCTTGGTGATAATAGTGGCCGCAATCCATTCTTACGTCGGACAGCTGGAGTCATGTGACCAAGGCTTTCTCGTGACAATCACTGAATCAAGGGTTCTCCTCCTCCTCCTCCTCCTCCTCTCTTCATCCATGTTGTCTTTCTGGTCCTCTGAAAACCTCTGACCTGTTGACTCCAGGCCTGGCTCCGCTCATCATGACTTTGGTTTGTTGTTGTAGTTAAGTGAAATACGATCTGGTGATAACACAGAGTGTTTTATTCTGAAAATTAACCGGATGTTTTCATTTGGTTTTGGTGAAACCTGACTTCCTGTCCCGCTCCATCTGCTCTGTTGAGATTGATGCGTCGTGCTCCGGCATCCGGGAACAATAGAAGTCTTGTGTATCTGATCCATGGAGGACTCCGACCTGCTGGATCAGAGACTAGGGGTGAGCCCGACTAAGGATCTGCTTAGTGGAATCTGATCCATCAGATTTTGTCCATAGTCGACTAATAGTGGAATGTTTGTTGTTTTTCCTTATTGACCCAAAGTCTGCATGATGGTGACCGCATGACAATATTACACATAACCCTTTACAATTAAGAGACTCAGAGCTTAAAGCTGCTGTGAGGAACTTTTGTTTTGTATCGATTCTGGCACCCCTTGTGGACAAAGCGATACCTCTTATCTCTTGTCCTAAACATGCAAAAGTAGTGTTTTCAACAAAAACCTCATCCTGTTGTTTTTTTTTACCAGTCAACTTTATCAGGTAATGTGATTAGTTTCCATGAAAACAGTCAAATAAAGGCTTTTTCTGAAGCAAGATGTCCAGCATCTGGTCTGACACCTACCCCCCCAGGGCGGTTTCAGGCATTAAAAATCACAACAGAGAAGGTGTCAGTGTTGCTGCTGATGGTCTTGTTTGCTATTCAAGGTCATAAAGAGGCATCAGGATCATTTTCAGCCAGTTCAAAACTCCTCACAGGGCCTTTAAAGTAAAAGGGACAACAGAATATTATAAGTATAAAACTTAGATTTTTTAAATCTATATTACAAAAACAACGAGGTGATGAAGGAGAGAAAACTCAAATAAGACCACCATCAGTTAAACATGGAACAACGCTCCACTATAGAGAAAGGAATCAGGAGATATTTAAACAGTGTTCACACAGCAGAGAGCAGCACTGCAGAGAGCAGTTTGTCCAACTTAAGGCTAAACATTTGTATAATGTTCAAACTCAAACCTGAACCAGCTAAAGGGTTTTTAAATCTCTTAACAGAACCTTTTAAAACAGTCTTTCATCTCGTCTTTGTCCGCTTGAGTCTTTTCAAACTGTACGTGAGGAAAACCATCGTGTGTACGGGCAGAAGTGCGCTCCTGTCTCTGTTGACTGTAAATCCTGTCTTTGAGAATATCCTCTCTGATGGTGTGGAGGTGGATGGGATGCTGTGGATTGTTTTTGAGGCTTCAGACAGCTTTGGGGTATCCCTCCTGGTTCTTTTGGCCCCGTACAGTTTTTGTGTGGTCCGGTAATCCTTGATCTCACAGCCCTCTTCATGAAGCTGCTCCTCATCTCCATCACTAGTTTTTAAAGGATCAACTGAAGTTTTATTTCCTGACATTTTGAGCTGCCATGAACGTAGAAAGATTTAAAGACCAGCTGAGGTACGTCTGCTCCAAAGGTCCTGCTAAATGGGAGAGTCCACCTTTAATTACCAGGGGAGATTTAATTACCACTTTAAGGAGATTTAACACTTCAAGAGCTGTTCTCAGAATTACATTAAACAAGTCTATATTTATATCAAAATAGGATATATGAGACACTATTTTTACAGGAAACAGGATAATAATGTAAAATTAGACATTGAGCACCCCCATGGTTTGAATGGAATGATCCACGTTTCATATGCAAATATTCAACTATGAGATTGGCAGGCGACTAAGACTCGAATCGTCGAATATTCCACTATTTGGGGTCACCCCTATCAGAGACACAGCCGGAACGCAACGGAGAAGATCCAGAGGAAGTTAACACATTGACTAGAATAGAAACCTATCAGATTCCTCTAAGAGAGCTCGACAGCAGTGATTGAATTCTGTATTTTTTTTGCAGACAATTTTCAAAATAATCCTAAAAGTACTGAAATCTATAAACTACCAACTCTCTGATTTGTTCAGTCTTTTCTTTCTCTCCACAGGACACAGTTTATAAATCACTGCTCTGGTTACAGATTGTGTTGTGTTGGTTATCTGCCTCTCTGATAATAAAGTTTCCTGAGTTGTTTGTGTTCCCTGTTCTCAGAAACCTTCTCTGAACACAACAGAAACACAGAGGAACCAAACTCAGCTTCAAAAACAAGTCAGTGATGATTAACTCCAGTCTCTATCTGCAGTGTTACACAACACCTGCAGTGAACCATAGGACGAAAACATGCGGGTCCATACAGACACTGCTGAGCTCACGCCTCTCTGAGGGGGTTAGTGCAGAATGATCGAATCACTGTTTGACATATGTGGGGTTATGTGTGGAGACATTCACTTCAGGAGTGTTGGAGATGAGTTAAACTCAGGTGGTTTGTAACTCTGAGAGATCTAAAATGAGAGTTTTGTTGAACCTTGAAACTAAAATCATTGAATCAAACCAGCGAAGGGAGAGCTAAGTCACAGAAGATTTCATAAAGGTGTGAATACCACGCTCAATAACCAGACAATATGGCAGTATGAGTGGCAGTTTGAGGCTCTTATCCTGCAGAGAGTTCAGGAGGCCTGATTGTAGATGAGCAGCAGGTGAGCAGACTTGATGGGCAGCCAGGTGAGTCGATCCGTGTCCAGCTTCAGGTGAACAGAGGAGACAAACGAGCCACGCAAACACACAGGGGAAAGAAACGGGAAAAAGGAAGGAAAACATGTCTCCTTCAAAAGTGTTGCACATTTGAGCCACCATTAAAACTCCTGAGAGGAATTTTTAAGTGGTTAGGGTTAGATTGAAATTATTACCAATATCTATTTATGCACGTTTTTAAAAAATGTTTTCTACACAAAGGCTCTTGAGAAGTCATCTGTTTGACTTGTATAAGAAATCAGGATGAGGTTCTTTGTTTAAACAACACTACTTACATAGATATATAGAACAAGCTAAGAGATTAGAGGTACCAAGTTGTCCACAAGGGGCGCCAAAATGAATGGGCACCATACCGCCTGATTCCACAGCAAGCATCTGCACCTACTGTTTGCACCACAGTTTTGACGGTGAGCACATTACCACACTGGAAGCGTGTCTTTTTTTATTGTTATTATTATGTTGGGGGCGGCATTTTTGCCTGGATTTCAATCTCAATAAATGTTTTTAAATGATAAAAAATAATTGATTTAAAGCAGTGGATGGAGGTGACGGATTTAAAGCTGGGGTTGGTGTTCAGATTTAGATCCACTTTTTGTTCTCCTGGTTAAAATGATCTTTATGTCCTGATGGTAATCAATACATAATGTGTTCTTAAAGAAGAGTGAAGAACAGCTGCTATCTACAGCCGGAGTAAACCTGGGAAAACACCAACCAATCACCGTTTTTTGGGTGCCAAAATTTTAAGCCAATCAAATCCCGTCCTGCCGTTCTGTCCGCCTCCTGCAGAGCGTACATTTCCCCAGCGTGTACTCTGAGTCCCCGTCTCCTGCCTCTGCTTCCCCTGACTCTACTCACTGCCCCTCTCGCTCCACCTCGGGCCTGTCCCCTCTGACCCCATGAGGGTCTTTGCTCAGGACTGTAGTCCGGATCAGAGTCTAAAAAGCTCTCACCACGGGGGCTCTGACAAGCAGAAGAATGAATGACATTTAGTAAGTCCTACAGAAATGTAGATGTACTGTAGCGTCCGTCCGGACGCTGTAGTGATGACGAGCCGATTGGTGAACACGTTGATCTTTAATAACCGGTCACTGTCGGCCGTTACCACGCCAACCAACAAAACAACAATCAATGTTTGAATGAATGAAGAACTTCTCCTCTTGTCTCTCCTCTCTCCCGCTCACACACTCTACACCTCTCCTGATGCCTTCACTGACCGTCAACACTGTAGGAATTAAGAACATCTACACTGAACAGGTTTAACAAACAGTAGAGCTGTTACAGTGTTATATATGTGTTATAACTTTTCTCCTGATATCGTGTCACCATGACAACTGGATAATGCTAGCATGACAGTTGTGAGTGCTAACAGCAGCCATGTTTGTTTGTGTTTTTAACTTTCACTATGAGAATGTTTTGGTGAGGACCGGTTTTGAATCAGTCACCATCATATGGTCGAGAATCAGCGGCGCTCGTTCATGTGAGCGGGGGGGCGCCGTTTTGGAGGAGCTCCGAGGGAGGAGGGGAGGAGTTAGACGGAGTCCTGAGGACATGCTACATTCAAATTCCTGCTAATTTTCCGAGACTGCCACAGTATGCTACAGTACATCTACATTTCTGTAGGACTTACTAAATGTCATTCATTCTTCTGCTTGTCAGAGCCCCCGTGGTGAGAGCTTTTTAGACTCTGATCCGGACTACAGTCCTGAGCAAAGCCCCTCATCGGGTCAGAGGGGACAGGCCCGAGGTGGAGCGAGAGGGGCAGTCAGTAGAGTCAGGGGAAGCGGAGGCAGGAGACGGGGTCTGGGAGTGCACGCTGGGGAAATGTACGAGCAGGAGGCGGGCAGAACGGCAGGATGGGATTTGATTGGTTTAAAATTTTGGCACCCAAAAAGGCTGATTGGTTGGTGTTTTCCCAGGTTTACTCCGGCTGTAGATAGCAGCTTTTTTTGGTTCTTTTTTAAGAACACATCATGTATTGATTACCATCAGGACATAAAGATCATTTTAACCAGGAGAACAAAAAGTGGATCTGAATCTGAACACCAACCCCAGCTTTAAGTAAGAAAAAAGAAAAAGCAGTTTTTGCTCTTTTTCACATATACTAAGGAATACTAAGGAATGAGGCCCCATGGTGGCCCAAAATTAACCAAAACCCTTATGAGGACAGATACTTTAAAAAAATTCAACAGGATCAGTTTCGAGTTTAAATAACTTTATTTTCATCTCCCCTCTTCGGGGTTCAAGATTACAACACAAACAGAACCATGAGATACCAACACGTGTATAAAAATAAATTAAGGCTCAAATAATAACAGGAACAAAAAACATTCATTTCCACCTCCTTCAGGAGGTCAAACACTGGAGAGCTAAAGGACTCATCTACTCCTTCTGTGCCTTTCAAATCCACAGAGACGGTTTCATGTGCGTTTACAATAAGTTATCATTAAATAGTAAAATGACACAGAGAAGGAAAATTATGTTGGTTTGAAACAGAACTGAAGAGAAACATTCATGTTAGCGTTCTTAGCTCTCAGAGGCCGGAGGACGATTTCTAGCTAACGAAAAACCACGCAAGGAATTCTCTTTTAAATTCAGACGTTCTAGAATCGCTCACATTCCGTTCTACCGTCACAGATCTACCATCCGTCGTTCTGGAATTAAGTAAGTAGAGTTCTAGAATTATCAAAATGCTCCATCAGAGATGCTAACACGTTATTCTATCCTTCTAATTTCCTCTCTTTACATCTGCTTCACCCTCTGCTGCAGGAGCTCCAGCTGCCGGGCCACCTCGTTAGGCAGGTCGTCGTTCACCTGCGTGTCGAAGTACTTCCTCACGTCCTCCACCTCCCTCTGCCAGAACTCCTGATCCAAGGAGAACAGCTCATCAAGGTCCACGTTCTGCTGCAGGCCCTGGAGGTTCAGGGAGTCGCTGCAGGGCAGGTAACCCACCACCGAGGGCATGGCGCCGGCCTGGCCGTTCAGCCGCCTGAACATCCAGTCCAGGACGCGGATGTTGTCGCCGAAGCCCGGCCAGAGGAATCCGGCGGTGGGGCTCTTGCGGAACCAGTTGACGTGAAAGATCTTGGGGAGTTTGGCACCGGCGCGATCAGCCATGCTCAACCAGTGAGAGAGGTACTGTCCGAAGTTGTAGCCGAAGAAGGGACGCATGGCGAAGGGGTCGTTCATGATCACCTTGCCTGCAGGACGGAAGAGATCATGGTCAATAATCTTTCAAAATGTATCCTTCATTTCTGTCATTTTGTCACTTTGTCAGTTTCCAGAACAGATACTGACCTTTGTGTTCAGCAGCAGCGGTGGCTTCAGATCTCATGGCTGCTCCGACAAACACGCCATGCTGCCAGCTGAAAGCCTCGTACACCAGAGGGACACCTGGAAGCAGAGCAAGGGTTAGATTCAAACTGCCTCATTCTTTCTGTCTGTCAGTCTACAAGTGTTTAAAGTCCCAGTGTTCTTCCACCCAGCTCCTGCTCACCTTCTGGCCTGCGCCCTCCAAAGATGATGGCCTCGATGGGGACTCCCTCTGGGGACTCCCACTGTGGGTCGATGATGGGACACTGATCGGCCGGAGTGCAGAAACGAGAGTTGGGGTGAGCACAAGGTTCACCTGAGGAAGAGAAAACAAGACCTTTAAGCTTCATGTCATTTCTCTGATTACTTCTGTATCCATTAACAACAAATCTTTGAGCCTTCGAGGGTAAACTCTTACCGTCTTGGGAGCTCCAGGGCTTGTTCTTCCAGGATGTGATGCTGACTCCCTCGGGCAGTACCTCGTCCATGCCCTCCCAGTACACACCGCCATCGCTGGTCTCTGCGACGTTGGTGAAAACAGTGTTCTTGACGATGGTGGCCATGGCATTGGGGTTGGTTTTGGCTGAGGTCCCTGGGGCTACTCCGAAAAAGCCGTTCTCTGGGTTGATGGCTCGTAGGTTGCCTTGATCGTCAAATTTCATCCAGGCAATGTCGTCTCCTACGCACTCCACCTTCCAGCCGGGCAGCGTCGGGCAGAGCATGGCCAGATTTGTTTTCCCGCAAGCGCTTGGAAAAGCTGCGGCCATGTACTTCTTTTCTCCAGCGGGGTTGGTGATGCCCAGGATCTGAGGAGGAGAGACATCGTTAACATGGTAACAATGGAAAGGTCTTTAAGGACAGGTGTGCTCAATCCTCTAATCCTCCTTACCAGCATGTGCTCTGCCAGCCAGCCCTCCTCCTTTGCGATACGTGAAGCAATTCTCAGAGCGAAGCACTTCTTCCCCAGCAAGGAGTTTCCCCCATAGCCGCTGCCGAAAGACACGATCTGCCTGCGATCGGGGATGTGTGCGATCAATGTCAGGTCAGGGTTGCAGGGCCAGTTGTTCACCAGGGGCTCTGAAATCAAACGGTAAAACTGGAATCAGCTGGGAGCATGTGGGTGGAGCACAACACGAGTATCATGTATTCATGAATTAATGAATGTGATGAAGATGTTGACGTACTTTTGAGCGGCAGAGGACAGCCGACGGAGTGCAGACAGCGGACAAACTCTCCAGTCCCCAGAGCGGACAGCACGGCGGTCCCCATGCGGGTCATCACCCTCATACTGACGACCACGTAGGGAGAGTCCGTCAGCTCCACGCCGATCTTAGAGAGAGGGGAACCAACTGGACCCATGCTGAAGGGAATCACATACATGGTGCGACCTGAGGGCAGAGAGTGGGATATATAACCTTAGTTAAAGCTTTCAGGAAGTTGTGTTTGTCTTTAGTTTCTCAGACTTTGACTTCTTCGCCTTACCTTTCATGCACCCGGGGAACCTCTGTCCCATGGCTTTGTCGAACTCTTCCTGGGACATCCATCGGCCGAGCTGGCTGACTCCACCACCAACGGGCGTAGGCACTGTGTCCTTCTGGTCCTGAGTCACGATCACGGTCTTACTCTCAACACGAGCCACGTCTCTTGGGTCGGTCCTGGCCAACCAGCTGAGGGAGAAGGAAGAGCAGAGAGTAAGAACACATTCTGATCACTTAGGAGATCTTTAGCATCGTCAGGGACAAGATAGGACTGGGTGATTGGATGATCTCGATAGAGGGGATGATGGACTTTAGACTGAAAGGCTGATTTATACTTCTGGGGGTCCTCGTAGCTCCCGTACCTACACAGAGGCCTACGCATGTAGATGACGTGCACCTCCTCCAAAATGTAACTACCCATAGAATCAATGCGGACCGCAAGCCCTGTGATTGGTCCGCTTGATGGCTTTGTGTTTCCCGCATTTACAGCACTATTTAATCTCCTCCTCTCTATTCTTCATGTAATCATGTCTGTATGATAAACAGCAACATGTATCAGCTGTAGATTAACAGAACACGCTCTGAATCTCTGTGGAAATGGAAACAGAGATCGTAGCGGGACCGGAAGCAGGCGAGACCACACTGCCCTCAAGTGTTTCGGTGGAGAACGACACGGACACATCGACGCACAAGTATGTGGAGCTCATGTCCGCGTCAGCCCCTGACGTATAAGCTAGTCTAAAGTCTGCAGCTTTCCCTTGCACATAAAGGAAAGGACAAAAGCATGTTTTGATCTAACGATGAAGAAAGGAGGAGCAAAAACAGGAACTCTGCAATCTTCCAAAGATCGGTAAACTATTCAGAAAAATGGTCGCTGGGGTGCTGGTGGACTAGCACTCTAACGCCCCACATACAGAGGCTACAGTCCTCGTCGCAGGGGTCACCGGTTCAACTCCTGGCCGCGACCATTTCCTGCATGTCTTCCCCCTCTCTCTACTCCCCACATGTCCTGTCTCTCCTCAGCTGTCTTAAATTAGGGATGCACCGATCCGTTCCTGGTATCGGATATCTGCTAGATCGGACTCAAAAATCTAGATCGGATATCGGTGACAAGCGGCCGATATATAGTGCCGATCCATATGACAGATCTATTCATCTCAGTTCTATGCTTTTCTGTGTTTACAGCAGCCATGTGCGTCTCCTACGTCATCAGCGCCGCCCGGTCTGTGCATGTTTGCCCGGTGGAGCATGATGGAGGATAACTACAGAGGCTCTGCAGTTTAGCTGCACGTCACGCTTCTTTTGCTAACAACTCCACCAGAAACTTGCAACATGTGCAGAGGCTAATGTTTCAACGGATGGCGGTCACACTGAAAAATATAATGGGAGCCCAAAGGAGGAAGTTAACGCCAGCTGTAGCCGACTGCAGAGAAGGAAGAAACCTTCTATTAATGGATTCAAAGTGTGAAAACACGGACAGGTTATTGGATTTAATTGTTCCAGATCCTTGAAATGAAGGGATTCCAGCCTCTGGTTTAGCACTTGGAACCCAGGTACAGTTCACCATCAAGTCAGAAAAGCCTGAGGTTGCCAAAACATGATTCTATCCTCACATTAAGGAGTAGAGATTAAATCAATACCAGGATCGGATCAGCTAGTATCGGTATCAGCAGATACCAAAGCCCAGGAATCGATATCGGTATCAGGACCTAAAAAGTAGGATCGGTGCATCCTAAATAAATAAAGGCAAAAAGCCCCCCCCAAAAAAAATATAACTATTCCTAAAAACAGTTCATTATCTTATATCTAATATTAAATGCAAGCAAGTTGCAGCTCGACTAGCAGCGCCTTTACCGGGATGGCTTTATTCAGTGTCTGGTTTTAATTGAAGGATCTGTTTGTTTTGAAGAGGAGGGGATCTCTGCACCCATCCTGACACATGAACAAGCTTCTTGGTCTGCTGAAGAGTGCAAACTAAATTCACTACTGATTTAGCTTGAGGTAAAAAGTACAGCCTCAAAAATAAGCGACAAATTTAGCATCAAATTGAATTGATCAGGTTCTTTCTCGCCTTGTTCCTCATCAGAAACTCTTCAAACCTGCAGCATTCATAGATTACATAATGCAGAACAGTCCCATGTTGGTCTAAGTAAAATAAAAACCTTCAGGTGTATTTCTCGCGGTGTCACGCAGCCTCTGGACGAGTTCATTGTTTGTGGATGGAAAACAAGATCCTGCCTGAGAGCTGAATGCAAAGTTTTTGCTTCAGGACGAACAAACAGGATTTCTAGCGCTGACCTTACACCTGAAGAAATGCTGTGTGTGCAATTATTAGTCCGACAGCTTCTTTTAAGGAGGTGTGATGTTCCTGAGAGAGCCGGACTTACAGGTTTGTGAGAATGCGGACCTTTCCTCGGTATGTTATTCATTCAAACAGCTGCTCGGGACTGACGAACGCAGACTGTCTTTAACGTCAACACGACTGGGAAACCTGCCAACTGTGCTGAGGTTACCACCACGCTTTACAGGAATCAATCAGAGCTATGACAGCTGATTGACATCACCGTAACATCTAAAAGAAGATGCATGATCTGATCCATCCTTCTCCAACCTACCAGTTCTCATATTTGCTGAGCTTCTTGATCATCCCCTGCTCCTCCAGCTGGGTCAGGATGGCGCGGTTCTCCTCGTCGGAGCCGTCGCAGATGTGGATGGAGTCGGGCTGACACAGAGTCACATTGGCGTCCACGAACTCCCTGACGGCCGGGCTGAGGGCGCTGATGTCGCCCTGCAGGATCCTGGGACTGCTCTGGTTCTGGGACTGGAGCTGAGGAGGCATGACGGAGGAGTCTGGAGCGAGAGAGAGTGGAAAGAGAAGAGGAGGTCTGGGAGTGGGCTATAGCCTGGAGGGGGAATAGAGGGGGAAACACAAGGGGAGATGGTCGAGGGGAGAGAAGGGATGAAGGAGGGATGAAGTGGTGAAAAGGACAGGTAAGAGATGCAAAGAAAGGAGAATAGCCAAGAGGGTAAAGACAGAAGAGGGGAGAAGAGAGGAGATATCATCAGTTTTGCAGCCGACTCTTTTACAAGAAAGTGTAACAAAGTGCTCAGATTCAAAAGTCTATCCTTCAGCTGACATACTTTCACATCTTTCCCTCCATCAGGCAGCTAAATTCAATCTTTTTAAAGTTCTTTTGAAAGAAATCCTCCCCAACTTTTTCTGCTGCAGCCTCCATCAGATACTCTGAGTGATGCAACAGCATCCATCCCTGCTCAGACCCGCTCCCCCTGCAGAAACCTTCCCTCCTCACGTTACACACACAGAGAGCAGACAGACGGACAGCTTCAGGTTACCTTTGGCAGTTTGTCTGGAGCACGGAGCCTTCAGTTTGGCCTCATCAGTCGAGGTGTGTGTCTGTTTTCAGGAGCCTTTTCTGCTCTGTCCTCTTCTTGGTCAGTTGTATCTTCTGAGGAGAGTCACCTCTTTTTATACTCTGGGATGTCCCACACAGGGAGGAGGAGGAGGAGGGAGGAGGCATGTGTGTGTAAGAGGAGGCTCGTCCTCTCAGCTATTTGCATGAACCTGTTGTTCCCTCCAGATCTGAAAAACACAATGTTACAAGCTGCCGGTGAATCATTGATGAGCCGCGGGACGTAACGCCGTCTTCATGTAACTGGTTCCTTCTGCCTGCAGCTGAGCGCTGATAGCAGAGAGTGGGATCAGATCCAAAACAGAGACACACAGCTCTGTCCTTACCGGCACTCTTTCTCCCTGTAAGACTCAGCATGGAAAATAACTGTGACATAATATCTGAATGTGTGTACGGCTCAGTTTCACCATTAAAGAACTTGAGTGATGCAACTTTTTGAAGAGGTTTCAAAGCAAAAAGGATCATGCAAACTCTAAACAGTCAAAATGCAATAATTATTATTATTTTTAACTTTTGTTTTTACACTATACAACACAAAACTATGATGCAGACATAAGACTGAGAGGCAGATCTCATGCACAAAAATATTTCATTAAAAAATAAAAAATATATAAAAAGTCTGTAGTCCAAAAAAAGAAACAATTAAATTTAAAATTAACAAATAAATACTTAAATACTTGAAATGTTTAAACCAAGCCAGAGACCTTGGTGTAGTCTTAGACTCAGACCTTAATTTCAGCAGCCACATTAAGACAATTACAAAGTCCGCCTACTATCACCTTCAGAATATATCAAGGATTAAAGGACTCATGTCTCAGCAGGATGCAGAAAAACTCCTCCATGCATTTATCTTTAGCAGACTAGACTACTGTAACGGGGTCTTTACAGGACTCCCTAAAAAGTCCATCAGACGGCTGCAGCTCATACAGAATGCTGCTGCTCGAGTCCTAACAAGGACCAACAAAGTAGACCACATCACTCCAGTTCTTAGATCTCTACACTGGCTTCCTGTCTGTCAGAGAATAGACTTTAAAATCCTGCTGATGGTTTATAAAGACCTGAATGGTTTAGGCTGATCTGCTGTTACTTTATGAACCACCTGGACCTCTGAGGTCATCAGGTACTGGTCTGCTTTCAGTCCCTAGAGTCAGAAGGAAACATGGTGAAGCAGCGTTTAGTCATTATGCTCCATATATCTGGAACACACTCCCTGAAAGCTGCAGGTCTGCTCCAACTCTCACCTCTTTAAATCAAAGATTAAGACTTTTTTATTTCCCACTGCCTTCCTATCTTAGATTATTTTAACTCACTTTAAATTAATATATTTCTAATTTTCCTTTTCTTTTCTGTTTAATTATATTTGTCATTTTAATTATGTTCTTTTATGCCTGTCTGAATGTTTCCAATGCTTTTAATGTTTTAATGTAAAGCACATTGAGTTGACCTCATGTATGAAATGCTCTATACAAATAAAGCTGCCTTGCCTTGCCTTAAACAATTAATAAAAAAATTACAATAAGATAAAAAATCAATTAAAAAGTAAAATCAATAAATAAAAATAATTAAAAATAATTGCAACAAAACTTTTAGTAGAAATCCAACAAAAGGTGAAATAATCAGGAGCAGATTTAAGTTTATTTCAACATTTAAAACACTGAACATGCAGGGAAAGAAATGATTATATGTGCACAATTCTTTTTGATAACCAATCCTAAACTCTATTTATGGATGATTGATAATCACTGCCTGATGCAAATATGTACAGCACTGTTAACAGTTGTCCTGTTGTGTCTGCATGTGTCTTCTTTAACATTTCCTCATTGCTGCTTCCTGATTGTCTTGCTCCATGTATTTTATGTTCATGGACACTTTCTCAAAAACTGTAATATCATGTCCTTATGTAGCTTTTAGTCATTTTTAATCATATGGGGCTATTTGTGCTTTTCTTTTCTTCTCTTTTTTGTTTGTTTGTTTGTTTGTTTGTGTTTTGGTTTCTCCTCTACCTTCTTATTCAGATTTTCTTTTACTCTATCTTTGTTTAATCTTGATCTTTTTAGGGAGCCTTTTTAACATCTGGCAAGGGACTACGGATGTAAACTAGCCTTTTGACTAACTCTGGCATATTTACAGAAGTGTTAATTAATATGCATGGTCCCTTTAAATAATAAATTAAAGGGGACATATTAAGCAAAATGGACTTTTTAATGGTTCTCTATGTGAAATATGTGTCCCTGTCTACAAACCCCCCGACAATGAAAAATAATCCATTCTGCCCCTGTTCTGATTTCTCCACCTTTCTGTAAATGTGTGCTGAAACCAGCCGTTTCAGTTTTCAGTGTTTTTCATACGTCACAACGCCATCCGGTCTGTAACAGGAAGTCAGAGCTCGGAGCTTGTTCAGCCCATAGACTGTATAAAATACAACTCAACCCCTCCTCTGTTTTTCATTACCTGCACACATGTGTGCTAACAAGGAGCTTAGGAGGGAGGCATGCTAGTTGTAGGCTGTCTTAATAAACACAAAGTTCGCTTTGACTCCCCACGTCTGCAGATTTGAAGATCTAGTGGATGATTTTTATTTGTCATGGATAAGTGCTAGCGCTAGTTAGCATAGCTACATAGCTACATGTCGTAGCTGTAGCTGTGTACCAAGACACACGTCGACATACTGACAAATAAAACAACAAGAAACACTAAATCTGTGACCAATGGTTCAGAAAGGTCCCGCTGCCTCTCTGGCAGAGGTCGGTTTTACTCCCCACGTCTGCAGATTTGAAGATCTAGTGGATGATTCTTATTTATCATGGATAAGTGCTAGTGCTAGTTAGCATAGCCACATAGCTACATGTTCATAGCTGTAGCTGTAGCTGTGTACCAAGACACACGTCTACATACTGATAAATAAAACAACAAGAAACACTAAATCTGTGACCAATGGTTCAGAAAGGCCCTGCTGCAGGCGCCTCTCCCTCAGGATCAGATTCTGGATCAGATTCAGAGGGTTGAAGTAACGTGGTCTCTGAGCAGCCGTGTATATTCAGCCAACATGTAAACATTAGATCAACGTGCTGGACAGCCGAGGCACACCCACTTCCTGAGGGGGCGTGGTCAGAGAGAAAACAGCCTGTTCTGAGGAGGACTGAAGAAGAGGGTTCTTCAGGCAGACCAAAATCTGATTTCAAAGTGTTTTTTTGAGCATAAACTTTAAAGACATGTTTTGGGGACCTCTTAGACCAATATATGTTGATGAAAAAAGCGTGATATGTCACCTTAAAATAATAAAAAATATGGATTTAAAGCGCTGAATTTCATGCAAAGATAAAATGAAAACGGTAACATCCTGAAATATGCCGACTAAATCAGAATCAGAATCAGAAATACTTTATTCATCTGGGTCTTTGAAACTGGGTCTTTTCTTTGTGTTTGCAGCTTTTATTTTGCAGGTTTCCCTCTAAAGAATTTGACAAATCTCTTCTTCATTTTGATTCTTCGTCATTTGTATCCATCTTGCAGAAATCTCCATGATCTCAGCAGAAAAACAAAGCAGTAAAAGTCTCTTTGTTTGTCTCCCTCTCTCTGGAGAGACGTCAAAACTGCAGTAATCTGAAATATGCAGGTTTCATGTGTTTCCATATATTTGCAGCTTTTTTTTGCAGGTTTCCCTCAAAATAATCTGACAAATCCCTGATAAGCTTCCTCACTGTTTAATTCTTCATCATCTTTATCCATCTGTCAGAAATCTCACTGATCTCAGCAGAAAAACAAAGCAGTAAAAGTCTCTTTGTGTGCGTCTCTCTCTCTCTCTCTCTCTCTCTCTCTCACCTCTGGTCCTCCTGAAGCTGCCGCTGAACTTTGACCCCCTTCAAAAAGTGATGTAAGTTCAGGCTTGGACATCGTCAGGCCGCTGTGTGACGCAGGAAGAGCTTTGGCTGGCCTCCTTTTCATTGGCTGACTGACAGAGGCTCGCCCCAGAGTGGACAAAGGTCAGACAAGTCCATGTGTGAGTGTGAGGGTGTGTGTGTGAGTGTGTGTGTGTGTGTGCAGCAGTTAAAGGGAATCTCTGAGCACGGATAAAGATATTTTTCCTTTAAAGGTAGAAGTGCTGACGGATGTGGATGAGCTCATATTGAGCAATCACTTTATTCAAAGTGCAGAATCATCATGCATGGTCACAGCACTCTGAATGAAAGGTATTACAGACAACATTTAACTGTGAGCAAATAAAATCATGCAGATTTAAACACTGATTAAATAAAGTTTAAAGAGACTTCTTCTTCTTCTGTTGAACTCTGCTGTGAGGAACGCTGACATGTTCAAGTATTTTGGAGCGTGGGCTCACAGATGTGATCTGCCTGAAGGAGCCAGATGTGCCGTCCATCTTCACACACAGTTTAGAGATTTCACTCTTGACTTCTTGTCAGCTCTTTTTAAAAAGATGATGCCGGTCCATGCAACATAGAGAAAGTGGGAGAAAGTCAGTAGAGTCAGGCAGGAGCTCTTGGCTCGGGTACTGGAGCTGGAGAGGAGCCAGTTCACCTACTTGGACCTACTCGTCCATGTGCAGCCCCCTCACTTCCAATCAATCAATCTTTATTTATATAGCACCAAATCCCATCAGTTGTTCTCCTCAGACTCTTTCCAAAAAGAGCAGGTCTAGACCGGACTCTATGTTCTATTATTAACAAAGACCCAACATCAAGACCAGATCAGATCCAGTCCCATCTTCCAGACAGAACTCAGTCTGATCTCATCTTAATCCACCATGAGCAGAGCACTTTGCAGCATTTAGCAAGTTACAGTGGCAAGGACAAACTTCCTTTAACAGGCAGAAACCTCCAGCAGGACCAGACTCATGTTAGACACACATCTGCTGAGACCGTGTTGGAGAGAGGGATAGAGGGAGATGAAGAGAGAGAGAGAGAGATGATAGTGGGGAGACGGATAGTAGTAGTTGTAGCAGCTGGAGTCTGGACCACGTCCACAGCAGCAGAGATCCAGAGGAACCTACGAGACAAGGGAGCTCAGGGACTCCAGAAAGGTCTAAGAAAAGAGAGAAGAGAGGGAGACCAGAAGAAAGAAAAAGGGAGGATAAATGGAGAAGGAAAGGATAGAAGGAAAGGACGAGATGAGGAAAGGAGACATGAAGGATGAAGAAAGAAGGAACAAAGAGAGAAAGAAAGAAAGAAAGAAAGAAAGAAGGAAAGAAAGAAAGAAAGAAAGAAGAAAGAAAAGAAAGAAAGAAAGAAGGAATGAAAGAAAGAAAGAAGAAAGAAAGAAAGGATGAATAACAGACCCAAAAAAAGAATCTGCGGCAGAGATCCAGAGGAACCTACGAGACAAGGGAGCTCAGGACTCCAGAAAGGTCTAAGAGAGGAGAGGGAGACCAGAAGAAAGAAAAAGAGGATAATAAATGGTGAAGGAAAGGATAGAAGGAAAGGACGGGATGAAGGAAAGGAGACATAAAGGATGAAGAAAGAAGAAAGAAAGAATGAAAGAAAGAAGGACAGCAGGAAAGATGGAATGAACGGAAAAGGGAATTAGAGAAAGAAGAGAAGACCAGAAAAGAAAGGTGAAAAGAAGTAAAGAAAGAAGAAAGGAGAAAAGTGAGGAAAGGAAGAATGCAGAAAGGAAGGAAAGGATGAATGACAGACCCAAAAAAGGAATCTACTAATGTTAGACACACTTCTGCTGAGACTTTGACTTCTCTTCATGAGTGCAGCATGTTCAATAACTACGTTTTAAAAGACTGTCTTTCCCTTCTTTGAAAACAGAGTGAAATTAAAAAGACATTATCCATAAACTGTAACTCTTGTTCTTGCTGTGGTAGATAATTTGATAAGTTAATAAACTAAAGGTTGTATGAGTAACTTTGATATAAGTCATCTTTGCTGTGGTGCCAACATCTGAAATTATTCAATCACCCAAAAATGACATTTCTCTAAAACGTGGTGTCGCTTGTTTTTAAAATGCTTCTGAACTCTGATCCTCGTCTCGCCCTCTCACCTGGACCTGACCTCAGCAGCCAATAACAGCTTCACTGCAGGTCTGCTTCAACGCAACACAAGAAGAGCAGACGAGACAGGAAACTGCATAACACCGGCTCTCACCGTTACGTAACACCCTCTGCTCAGGTGTTGTATGAACAACAGCCTGTCAGCAGTCATTAAACACCCCGAGGATCTTTAACCTGACGCTAAACTTTAATGAGACTCCGGTCTGCTGCTGAAGGTTTTACCATCAGGAGAGGAACTGTATGTTCTTAACATGTACAGAGTTTAGGGGAGCTGGAAGAACAGACAGCTGTAAGAGAAGGTAACATTTACCTTGTTGGTCCAATTCTTAATCTTACAAACACGTCGAAAGGTAAAGATCAGTGACTACATTAAGTGTGTTGATGACATTTAAAGGGACCACACCTCTTAACTTAAAGCTTTTATGTGATTTAAAGAAGTGATTATATATCGATCCACACCATACAATTTTTTAGGAAAAGAGAAATGAGTCATGAGAGAAAATCTCAAGTGGACGTTTTCTTCGTATGCATGCTGGGAAAGGCCTCACCCCAATAACCCAGCACAAAACACACACAATAGGTGCATTTGGACCTGAGAGAAGACTACTGTTACAAGCTGCTGAATCAAGAGAATCACAGCTTCTTCTTTTGAAAAGTACACACACATACAAAAAAGATAGAACAAATAAAAACTAATGAAAGAAAAATGACTGTGAATGGTTTTCGGAAAAATTTGAAAAAAAAAATTATTGAAAAGAAATATTAATTTTTTTTTTTTAAATATTGAATTTTTTTGGGGGAAAAAAAATTTTAAGAAAAAAAATAAAAAAATAGAAAAAAAAATAGAAAAAAAAATTTTGACAAGAAAAAATGTGAGAAAAAAAATTTTGGGAAAAAAAAATTTGAAAAAAAAAAGTTGACAGAAAAATTTGACAAAAAAATTTGACACAAAAAAATTGACACAAAAAAATTTGACACAAAAAATTTGACACAAAAAAATTTGACAAAAAAATTTGACACAAAAAATTTGACACAAAAAATTTGACAAAAAAATTTGACAAAATGTTGACCTGGTAACTGTCGAAATAATACATTTTCCTCAAATTTGAAATTGTGCTCCAAAAGTAGTAAAACATGAAAAAATGTGAAAATTTAAAAACATGGCAAAAGCAATGAATGAATCAACACGTGAGAGGAGATAAGCGCGAGTAGCAAAGACGTTTCAACACGGCTTTAAAATCCTTTTGAACTCAAAAAGCCGTGATCGCAGAGATCGAGCCGGTGTTTTGGTTTAAACGGCGACCCTGTTAACTGGAGACTCTCAGCCGGATGCATCCCTCATAAACGTCTTTAGACCATCATTAAATATCTGATGAGGATATTTTGAAATCTTAATAAAAACTAAACTAGTTTGCATTCCCAGGAACTCCCTCTGTGTTTCAACAGCTGTGTAAACTCCACAAACACTGACACGTTCAGCTGAAGGTCTCCAGTTTACAGGGTCACTTTTAAAAGCGGAACACCGGGAGGAGAGACGCATTCACGGTGGGCTGAGAGAAGACTACTGTTACAAGCTGCTAAATCAAGAGAATCACAGCTTCTTCTTTTGAAAAGTACACACACATACAAAAAAGATAGAACAAATAAAAACTAATGAAAGAAAGAGAAATCAAGAGAATCACAGATGAAAAAATAAATGACTGTGAATGGTTTTTGGAAAAATTTGAAAAAAAAATTATTGAAAAAAAACATTGATTTTTTTTTTTTAATTATTGAAAAAAAAATTTGGAAAAAAAAAATTTTGACAAGAAAAATATTGAAAAAAAAAATTGGAGAAAAAAAAATTTGAAAAAAGAAATTGGAAAAAAAAAATTTGACACAAAAAGTTTGACAAAAAGTTGACCTGGTAACTGTCGAAATAATACATTTTCCTCAAATTTGAAATTGTGCTCCAAAAGTAGTAAAACATGAAAAAATTTGAAAATTTTGCGCCTGCGGTTAAAAACATGGCAAAAGCAAAGAATGAATCAACACGTGAGAGGAGATAAGCGCGAGTAGGAATAAAAGGAGAGGAATAAAAACACTGAGGTTAATCTACCAATCAGACACGTTCAGCATTGCAGGCCCCGCCCCCCGAAAGTCCCTGGACCTTTGAAAAGTACTACCCCCCTAGCAGGGGCTTTTCAGGGGGGAGATTATCTACCCCTGAACTAAATTTAGACCCTGGGTCCATCTGTTGAAACGCACGTAGTTCAGGGGTAAAGTTCCTCTGGTTGAAAAACACCTAATGTCACAATGTGACAGACATTCTTAACCTCCTCACCTCCCTGCCTGCAGGTGGCTCATGTGTCATCAGGTGATCGAAAGGTTTGTTATGTGGAGAATTTTGCAGCTGACGATGATGACATGTTTCCAGGGAGTAGTTGAAGAACAATTAAAGAACAAGGCAGGGTTCATGACGAATGGAAAAGGTCACCCTTACTTTGATGAAGTGCTCGAGATTTAACCCTTTCTGGAGTCCCTGAGCTCCCTTGTCTCGTAGGTTCCTCTGGATCTCTGCTGCTGTGGACGTTGTCCAGACTCCAGCTGCTACAACTACTACTATCCGTCTCCCCACTATCATCTCTCTCTCTCTTCATCTCCCTCTATCCCTCTCTCCAACACGGTCTCAGCAGATGTGTGTCTAACATGAGTCTGGTCCTGCTGGAGGTTTCTGCCTGTTAAAGGAAGTTTGTCCTTGCCACTGTAACTTGCTAAATGCTGCAAAGTGCTCTGCTCATGGTGGATTAAGATGAGATCAGACTGAGTCCTGTCTGGAAGATGGGACTGGATCTGATCCGGTCTTGATGTTGGGTCTTTGTTAACAATAGAACATAGAGTACTGTCTAGACCTGCATCTTTCTTGTTTTCATCCCTGTAAAGCACTTTGAATTGCATTTTGTATGAAAGGGGATATATAGATAAAGTTTGATTGATGTTTTGTGAGATGTTGCTGTATTTTTGTAACTGTGCTTTGTGATACGTGTTCACCAAAGAGCCACCAAAACATGGAGGTTGAGTCTAGAAAGAAAATATTACATTTCCTCTCAGACAAAGACGTCTTCAGGTAAATCTGAGTGAGTTCATCCAAGTCAAGATGCATTATTTCTGACTTCACGGTTAAACTGAAAGGAGCAGAACGTAAGAACATCTGCACTCAGACATGTTTTGATGACACAATCATGAGACCAGATTAAATGGACATCAGCCTGTATGTTATGTAATGTATGAAAACTCACTTATCTTGAAACTGTGACCAAACAGTTCAACCATCAGATAAAGTTCAGAGAAGACGCTCTGCAGTGGAAACAGAGAGTTTGGTGTGTTCATGAAACAAGATGTTTTACAGTGCGAGCCCAAGCCTATCTGAATGTGCTGCTGAACTAAGACTCAGTGTTTGCTCTTTGTTTATCACTAAGGAGAAATATTTCTTCTTTTTTTTAAAGTTATTTTTGTCATTAATGAAAGGAAAGCTGAAGTGAGACAATAAATGTGGGGGTAGAGAGTAGAGGAAGACATGCAGCTAAGGGTGGAAACTGAGAGTTGAGCCAGCAACCGCTACCAACGTGGACTACAGCCTCTGTATACGGTGTGCACGCTTAAACCACGAGGCCAGCGCACACCCTGGAGGAACATATTTCAAACACTTCTCAAATCTAAGAAATGCAGACTGCAAATCCTTTAAGTATAGATAGATGAAAATAAACTCCACTTATATTTCTCACACTGTGTTCACACGTGCACGAAATTCCATAATTTCCTTGATGAGCTGCGTATGTGAAGGTAGATGACCACATGTGTCATCCCCTCTTTCTGCCCGCCTCTTGGTAAACTGTCTGCAGACAGTCATGGTGAGCAGACGTGAACGCAGCCGTTATGTTTTCAGGAAAACTCACAAATTCAAACAACGTTGAAATTACGCCTCCAGTGCACGACTGCGTAGAAATTTCGTGCACGTAACAAAGCTGCTGCAAACTCTCTTCTCCTCACCAGCATGTTCTCTTCCACTTATATGTTGATGCTATGAATCTGACAGATTATTAAAGGGGACATATCACGCTTCTTTCATCAACATATATTGGTCTAAGAGGTCCCCAAAACATGTCTTTAAAGTTTGTGCTCAAAAAAACACTTTGAAATCAGATTTTGGTCTGCCTGAAAAACCCTCTTCTTCAGTCCTCCTCAGAACACTCTGTTTTCTCTCTGACCACGCCCCCTCAGGAAGTGGATGTGCCTCGGCTGTCCAGCACGTTGATCTAATGTTTACATGTTGGCTGAATATACACGGCTGCTCAGAGATCACGTTACTTCAACCCTCTGAATCTGATCCAGAATCTGATCCTGACGGAGAGGCGCCTGCAGCAGGACCTTTCTGAACCATTGGTCACAGATTTAGTGTTTCTTGTTGTTTTATTTGTCAGTATGTAGACGTGTGTCTTGGTACACAGCTACGAACATGTAGCTATGTGGCTATGCTAACTAGCGCTAGCACTTATCCATGATAAATAAAAATCATCCACTAGATCTTCAAATCTGCAGACGTGGGGAGTCAAACCGACCTCTACCAGAAAGGCAGCGGGACCTTTCTGAAGGATTGGTCACAGATTTAGTGTTTCTTGTTGTTTTATTTGTCAGTATGTCGACATGTGTCTTGGTACACAGCTACAGCTACAGCTATGAACATGTAGCTATGTAGCTATGCTAACTAGCGCTAGCACTTATCCATGATAAATAAAAATCATCCACTAGATCTTCAAATCTGCAGACGTGGGGAGTCAAAGCGACCTTTGTGTTTATTAAGACAGCCTACAACTAGCATGCCTCCCTCCTAAGCTCCTTGTTAGCACACACGTGTGCAGGGAATGAAAAACGGAGGAGGGGTTGAGTTGTACTTTATACAGTCTATGGGCTGAACAAGCTCCGAGCTCTGACTTCCTGTTACAGACCGGATATCGTTGTTACGTAACAAAAACACTGAAAACTGAAACGGCTGGTTTCAGCACACATTTACAGAAAGGTGGAGAAATCAGAACAGATTTTTTCATTCTCGGGGGGTTTGTAGACAGGGACACATATTTCAGGCAGAGAACCATTAAAAAGTCCATTTTGCATGATATGTCACCTTCAAGATAATAAACTACCAATGCATGACTCTGCTCTGTGTACCATCTTGGATATCTTGTAAACACACGATGAGTACTGCAGAGTCCTTTCTGTCATGTCCTGTCTCCAGAGATTGCGTGTTGACTGATTTGGAGAAGTCGTCGTGAGTAATAAAAGAATTATCACTATGATGCATTCATTAATGTGACAACATTACTAATGTTTAAAATCATGTGAAGAATCTTTAGAAATGTAAGTTTGTTATTCATCGCTAGAAAGAAATTGAGAGCATCTCTCGTAGTGTTTTAAGAACTGAATTGAAATGAATAAAGTGTCATTGCATCGTGCTGGAAGTGTACACGTTACTGCCGTTATCTTTGTGTTTAACTCCAGGAATATTTAACCTACAATGCTAAGTGTTAACTCCACACAGACAGGAGGTATCAGCGTTAAATGGTTGCTAATTAAAGCCGTTAAGAGGACTATTTTCTCTCACATACGTAGACTTCATGCTAGACCCGCAACATAACAGGAGGGTTAAACTGACAGCAGAAAGGCTCTCAGATTGTATTCCTGTACCTGCAAGCAGCTGCTGATTTATTAGCTCATGAAAAAAAGAGAAACTATCACTAATGGAGCCACCTTTTGGAAATAATCTCCATACCCCCTACAAATTAGAAATACTTGAGCTTTTAGACCATGTGCTGCACATTTAGGCGTTACTCATAGTGACCCTCACTGATTGTCGTTGGTGTCTTTGGTTTATCAGAAAACAGTGACTTCAAGAATTGTTCACTTCCTGACAGATACGGTCAGATTAGATTAGGGTTTTAGAAAAGGGTCCTTATGTTGGCGTGTTTGTTCAAAGACATTTGCAACGTGAAGCTTAAGTTCCACACTGCTCTGTAGGCATCAGCCCCATTTAGCTTTTGTGTGTGTGTGTGTGTGTGTGTGTGTGTGTGTTTTCACGGAGGCTCGATCTGTCTGTTTATGAGCCCCCTGGGACAAAAACACTGATAGAGCAACGCTGACTGCACAACTTTCATCAATACTAACTTACTCAACAACTGATAATGCTATTTTGTGGGCTGTGTGTGTGTGTGTGTGTGTGTGTGTGTGTGTGTGTGTGTGTGTGTGTGTGTGTGTATATGTGTGTTACAGTATGAAGAGTGCAGCCACAGTGCTTATAAAAGGCTGACATATTTAATTTTCTACAGCTGACAGTAAAAGTTTAAAGTGTATTTTTTCATTTACATCCAGTCGTTCATGAACAGTGTGAGTGTAAATCTAAGATCTGGTGCCCTGTTTGCACACATGGTCAGGTTTAGTAGGACGAAATATTTATGACATGTTCTGATACGTCTGTACTCTACATTCATGAAAAAAACATGTTGCTGGAAACTTCCACTGCAGCTCAGGGTCAAACATAAACCAGGTCTTCATGTTAAACTGGCACAGAGAGATACGTTATCTCCAGTCTCTCCTTTTGATTATTGTTTGGCAGGTTTGTGTGGCACTGAGGAGGTGACACGAAAACAACCCTTTACTAGCAATTAACAGGTCAAACGTTTGCCAATAAAAATACGTCAACCCATTGTCAGCCGAAGTTTCTCCAGGGCCTTTTCGTGTCGGTAGCTATGAACTTTCGTAACAAAGGCAGCATGAGAAAATGGAAGTCTTTGATGGATTTTCTTTATTGCAAATCGCTCGCTACACCAGAAGCCTTCAAATGTGTCCATTAGTCCCAGAGGCTTCATCGTTCAGTACGTTTACATGATGTTGTTGAGACAGAATTCCTGAATTCTGTCTTTGATGTCAGAATTCTGTCTTTGATGTCAGATTCTGTCTGATGTCAGAAATCTGTCTTTGATGATGTCAGAATTCTGTCAGGTGATTCTGTCTGATGTCAGAATTCTGTCTTTGATGTCAGATTCTGTCTGATGTCAGAATTCTGTCTTTGATGATGTCATAATTCTGTCTTTGATGTCAGAATTCTGTCTTTGATGTCAGAATTCTGTCTGATGTCAGAATTCTGTCTTTGATGTCATAATTCTGTCTGATGTCATAATTCTGTCTTTGATGATGTCATAATTCTGTCTTTGATGTCAGAAATCTGTCTTTGATGATGTCAGAATTCTGTCTTTGATGTCAGAATTCTGTCTTTGATGTCAGAAATCTTTCTTTGATGATGTCAGAATTGTCTTTGATGTCAGAAATCTGTCTTTGATATCAGAATTCTGTCTGATGTCAGAAATCTGTCTTTGATGATGTCAGAATTCTGTCTTTGAT
This sequence comes from Notolabrus celidotus, assembly GCF_009762535.1. Taxonomy (NCBI): domain Eukaryota; kingdom Metazoa; phylum Chordata; class Actinopteri; order Labriformes; family Labridae; genus Notolabrus; species Notolabrus celidotus. The sequence continues at coordinate 101,860 of NW_023260022.1, read as the reverse complement.
GTCAGAATTCTGTCTTTGATGTCAGATTCTGTCTTTGATGATGTCATAATTCTGTCTTTGATGTCAGAATTCTGTCTTTGATGTCAGAATTCTGTCTTTGATGTCAGAATTCTGTCTTTGATATCAGAATTCTGTCTGATGTCAGAATTCTGTCTTCGATGATGTCAGAAATCTGTCTTTGATGATGTCAGAATTCTGTCTTTGATGTCAGAATTCTGTCTTTGATGTCAGATTCTGTCTTTGATGATGTCATAATTCTGTCTTTGATGTCAGAATTCTGTCTTTGATGTCAGAATTCTGTCTTTGATGTCAGAATTCTGTCTTTGATATCAGAATTCTGTCTGATGTCAGAATTCTGTCTTTGATGATGTCAGAATTCTGTCTTTGATGTCAGAATTCTGTCTTTGATGTCAGAAATCTTTCTTTGATGATGTCAGAATTGTCTTTGATGTCAGAAATCTGTCTTTGATGATATCATAATTCTGTCTTTGATGTCAGAAATCTGTCTTTGATGATGTCAGAATTCTGTCTTTGATGTCAGAATTCTGTCTTTGATGTCAGAAATCTTTCTTTGATGATGTCAGAATTGTCTTTGATGTCAGAAATCTGTCTTTGATATCAGAATTCTGTCTGATGTCAGAAATCTGTCTTTGATGATGTCAGAATTCTGTCTTTGATGTCAGATTCTGTCTTTGATGATGTCATAATTCTGTCTTTGATGTCAGAATTCTGTCTTTGATGTCAGAATTCTGTCTTTGATGTCAGAATTCTGTCTTTGATATCAGAATTCTGTCTGATGTCAGAATTCTGTCTTTGATGATGTCAGAATTCTGTCTTTGATGTCAGAATTCTGTCTTTGATGTCAGATTCTGTCTTTGATGATGTCATAATTCTGTCTTTGATGTCAGAATTCTGTCTTTGATGTCAGATACTGTCTTTGATGATGTCAGAATTCTGAGAACAAATGGAACATTCCGTGAAGAAGGTCAGAGCTAAAAAAACATCGGTGTCTCTAATCCTCTTTCATAGACCTGCATTCAACAAACAAACATTGTAGACGTAGTTTTCTTCTCCTCTTGAGGACAGACCTGACAAAGCTTGACTTTTGCCTTTAACTAATCTGCATCATGATGTTGTTACTTCTGCAAACTGAAGACCTGCCACTACCTGACTATCTCAGGACAAATAAACCAAGAAATGAGGGATGTAAACATTACACGGTCGAGGAAGTCATGGTTGGAGGTTATTTAACGTTAACCTCTGGCTACACTGGAATTACTGAAAGGCTGGCAGATGCGTATGTCGCATCTATCAGACGACTACCAAAGGGGTTCAGAGATCGGAAGACATAAAGTGGAGGTTATGACGTTAATCTCCATTCACAGATTCTACGTTAGCATGATTCTAGTTTACGCCATCAGGGAGCGGCTTATTCTCTGGGACTCATAAATTCAGCACAATCTTTATCATATCTGAAGCTGATCTGGTTTATGGTCGGAGGAAGAAAGAGTCTTAAGAGTTATCTGTGGAGAGAGGAGACCCAGATAACGCAGGATGGACATCTACTGTACAAAAAGATAGTAAACTAAAAACACAAGCAGCTGACAGTTCATAAAATCTTTTTAAGTAATGCGACACAGCAGTTTTGATGGTTGGGATAGATGATTAGGAGCTTCAGACGTTATAGATAAGACCCCCTACTTTAGCTTTTTACTGCAGTGTGCCATACAGGGTCCGAGCCAAACGTTGCTTATTGCGACTTTAAATGTGCATTGAGGCTGAAAAAGAGCCTTGAAGGTTTAATGAACTTCAGTGTGACGACAGCAGCTCGTACATAAACAGACTGATGTGTGCCATTCAGCCTCTGTTTAAACTGTGAAGTCCTGATTCAAACTATAGCAAACAGCCACTGCTGCAGAGAGGGTAAAGTACCACCAACACTGACGTAAAGACACACAACGCCCTGACGCGAAGCCACACAACTGATCCAGTCAAGGGTCCTCGAGGGCGGGCTCTCATTGTCATTGGAGTAATAATGTATACAGAATTATGTGGTCTTTTTTTTTTTACATTTGTGCATGTATTTGACATAGAAAACCTGAGTTCCAAAAGTGAGAAATCCTGGAATAATAAGGTTATTTTAGTATTCAGGTTCCAGGGTTATTAAAGGGACCCCTGCATATTTAAACATGTTTACATTATTTGATCAACCTTTATATGGTTTTTTATACATAATATAGATGGATAGATATCTGTGTGTGATCACTGGTCACTTTAATGTTTTTATTTATAACAATAACAATCATTATTTTATCTTAAAGCATATAACATATATATGTTTTTAACATATGTTACAAGTCTGTGCACATTTTTCACTGCATCACTGGTTTTGTAAATATTTGTAAATGTACTTATCTAGTTGTGTATATCCGTCTGTAAGATATGCTTATTTTACTTCTTTAATTTTAATTGCTAATAAAATTTCAATAATTACTATTTTATAGGCTCTTGTTTACTTTATCTACTTTGCTGCTGTAACACTGTAAATTTCCCTGGACAAATAAAGGAATATCTTATCTTATCTCTCTTACAGATGAGAGCAGACCTCAAATGTAGACATGCTTGCCAACAATCAATGATAACTTTGACCAGGGCGCCACCTTGTGTCTCTTTAAGAAAATGCAACCCAGGACTGATTTACTGGTTGAGTTTGTAAATACTGTATGAATTAAAGGAAGCTTGAAATAAATCTCTTCTCTTCAGCTTTGAATCTAGAGGAACTTCTGATACACTGTGTTTAAAAACTTAAAATTGAACCCATGCATTAATTTTCAAATGTTGAACTTTACTTGTTTTATATGTTTTATGGTTTTTTTTTTATTGCTATGAGATGATTTAATCTGTTTAATTTGAGTAACACTAAAAATAACAGTAAAGTAGAATCATTGTGTACTCATAGAAACTATAACCCTCCTCTTGTTTTGTCAACCTTACCTGTTGAAACCCCAAAATACCCTCACAGGTACAGGTGTGTGCAAAGTACAGTAACAAACAATACACCTGTTTCCAATAAATATGACGTCGCTGGCAGGGCGTACCACATTCGCTCGTGAATATAAACACGTGACCTCTCTTACAGTACCACCTTCCTCGTTAGTATAGTGGACAGTATCTCCGCCTGTCACGCGGAAGACCGGGGTTCGATTCCCCGACGGGGAGTTCTTTTTTTTTTGTTTTATTATGTGAAACACGAGTTTTAGGAGTGGGTGACACTGGCCACACGAAACACAGATAATACAAATGTAAATGTAAATGTAAATTTATACTGATATCCAGAGAACATTTACAGCCATTCCACAACTAAGTCTGTAGTCTGAGTAATATCCACCAATCAGGTATGAGCAAGAAAAACAGTCTGTGTGGAGAGAAACAGCAGGTGTTCCAGAATTCTGACATCAAAGACAGAATTCCAGAATTCTGTCTTTGATGTCAGAATTCTAGAACAGAGCGAACATTCCGTGAAGAAGATCAGACCTAAAGGATTACAGTATAGCTCCAGTGCTATGTCATAGACCTCCATTCATCAAACACACGTGTTAAAGTTGTTAAAGCTTGAGTGAGGTGAAAACTGTCACACTCAAAGACACAAAAACATGTTTCCGCCCGGTCTCGAACCGGGGACCTTTCGCGTGTTAGGCGAACGTGATAACCACTACACTACGGAAACTGATGGTGCAGCTCATGACGTCATACATACTAATTCTTAATCTGAAAGCTAATAGCTTAACTTCCTTAACTTTTCCCATTCATTCTCTATGGTAGTTCTTATCACTACGGGTTTAATATTTTTTGGACTACAAGTGAGATTTGGGGGGCGCTGTTTCCCCCATTAGAGGGTCTAAGTAACACAATCAGCTGTCCTACTACTGTCATAGAACCCGGCAATAAAATTAGATACAGGAAATAAACTTTAAAAACAGAGCATGTATAAATAATGAACGAAGGCTTGTGTCTGAGTTAAACTGTGTTCCTGATTGTGAGTCAGTGAGAGTCAGGGTGTATGACTAAGGGACTCGACCTATATTGACACCTTCCTATACATGTAAAACCAGTGAGGAGATAACTCTGTCACAGTCAGAGTGAAAAACACAAAACATGTTTCCGCCCGGTTTCGAATTCGGGCACATCAAATAGTAAAGCTTAACTTCCTTAACTTTTCCCATTCATTCTCTATGGTAGTTCTTATCACTACGGATGTAATATATTTTTGACCACAAGAGAGATTTGGCGCTGTTTCCCCTTTTACATATTTAAAGAGACCCAGTTTCGTGATCCTGAGTGTTGTTAATATAGAACTCTGAAATAGAATAACATTAAAAATATATATTAAAAACAGAACATGATGAAATCATGGACGAAGACTCCAGAAAGTTCTGAGAGTTAAGGTGTATGATCCTGATTGTGGATCTGAATTAACACTCAGGTAGAAACTGGGTCTCTTTACATCTGTCAAAGGGGGGAACAGCGCCAAATCTCACCTGTGGTCATAAAATATATTACATCTGTAGTGATAAGAACTATCATAGAGAATGAATGGGGAAAGTTAAGGAAGTTAAGCTTTATTATGAGGGGGACCCACGCGAAAGGTCCCCGGTTCGAGACCGGGCGGAAACATGTTTTGTGTTTCTTCCTCTAAATGTAAAAAGTTATGTTCTTACCTGTTTTAAATTAATTAGTCAGCAGTGAAACAAAAACAAAGCTCTGTCTTTGTGTTTTCATTTTATTCCCTTTATTCCCTACTTTTTTCTAGGCTGCATAAACATTACACAGAATCCCGGTCTTCCACGTGACAGGCGGACATACTGTCCACTATACTAACAAGGAGGCTATAACACCAGGTGAGTCACGTGATCATACACCTTTACTCTCAGAACTCTTTGCAGCTTTAGTATTTGATTTCATCATGTCGTGTATTCATAAATATACTAACGCCTGAAATACAACTGAAGCTAAAAATCACAATCACAAGTTATGAGTAAACATAATTGAGGAACCATGACAAAGTTGTATCAGCAAGCCCCAACAAACAACCTTTGTGCTGACATATGAAGTTGGGAGTGTGACTCAGGTCATCATTTTTTACCACACCCTGCAGGAAGCCTACATAAAGATGAAGAAAGGGTTTGGCAATATCAAGGAGCTATACGAGACCAGAGATCACTTCCTTCAACAGCAGAGAGGACTTTATTCTCTTTTTAATTCATTTTACTTTGAGTTGTCCTCAATCTGACCATGCAAGAAAGATTCAATGACAGAGGACACCGTGAACAGTATGTCAGTGGACGTCACCTGAAGCTTGATCAACTGAAAGTTGTAGTTCGAGGTGGAAACAGGTACCTCTCAAAAGAAAACATCCCAGACTACCCTCAGTCTGAGTTTCTTGCGTCTCATCTGAAACACGACACTGACTTGCAAGGATCTAAACAACAACAACCAGGATTGAGAAACCTGTCACTCAAAATGTTAAGAAACTGGGTCTCCATCTGTCAAAGGGGGAAACAGCGCCAAATCTCACCTGTGGTCAAAAATATATTACACCCGTAGTGATAAGAACTACCATAGAGAATGAATGGGAAAAGTTAAGGAAGTTAAGCTTTACTATGAGGGGGACCCGCGCGGGAGGTCCTCGGTTCGAAACCGGGCAGAAACATGTTTTGTGACTGGGTCCATTACTGAAGCTTCTCTAAAGTGAGGAATACCTGTCTGAGGTGTTTTTGTGTTTGTTTGTGGTTTCAGGTCAAGAACTGAATCACGTGACGTCAGCGTATGTGTCACCAGTTTCCGTAGTGTAGTGGTTATCACGTTCGCCTCACACGCGAAAGGTCCCCGGTTCGAAACCGGGCGGAAACACATTTTGTGTTTTTCACTCTGACTGTGACAGAGTTATCTCCTGCTGCCTTTGGCTTCACAGACAAACAGACAATACAAAATGCTTAGACAAAAACAGAAAGAGAGTTTAAACATTAGTTAAAATATTTATTAATAAGTGTAGAAACTGAAAACAGAACCTGATGAAATAAAAGAAGAAGGTTGTAAAGACTTCTGAATGCGTGCTATCTTGTCTTTTAAATTCAATCTGTATTCCTGATTGTTAGTCAGTGAGAGTGAAGCTGTGTGATCACGTGACTAATCTTCCGTAGTCACCTTCCTCGTTAGTATAGTGGACAGTATCTCCGCCTGTCACGCGGAAGACCGGGGTTCGATTCCCCGACGGGGAGTTCTTTTTCCATAGAATCTGATTTAACCACAACAGATAGATATCAGGATCCAGACTCTGAGAGATTAACAAGATGGAAACTAACCAAGCCGATTATGTAGATTTGAAGTATAATTTAAATTCTATTTTTCTTTGTTTCTACAGTGATTTAAGATTTTTTAAACAAGTGGTGAAGTAACTATCACAGTCAGATTAAACAGCAAAATAGTAACGCTTAACTTCCTTAACTTTTCCCATTCATTCTCTATGGTAGTTCTTATCACTACGGGTGTAATATATTTTTGACCACAGGTGAGATTTGTACAGTGGCCCTGAGAGCTCACAGCACTGCAACTTAAGAAAACACATGCAAAAAGACAAAACACAAGCAAATTAAGAAAACATCTTCATCAATTTGACAACACATGTGCAGCCTTAAGAAAACACGCTGCAAGGACCACAGCACAACAGAAGTGTTTCCAGAGGACGCTTAAAACTGATGCACACATACGGACATGCTTGTAGTTTAGCAGCAGACCACTGCAATAGGCTGAATCATGCGATCACATTGTTAAAATAAATTAAAAACACTTACTTTTTAATCTCATTTTCCAACAACACTGACGGTAAGAGAACCTTATTAGCGCTGTGACTCAAAATATGCGTCAACAACAAGCGTGTTCGGACGTGTGCATCACTTTTAAGTGTCCTCTGGAAACACTTATGTTGTGTTGTGGTCTTTGCAGCGCGTTTTCTTAAAGGTGACATATCATGCAAAATGGACTTTTTAATGGTTCTCTACCTGGAATCTGTGTCCCTGTCTACAAACCCCCTGAGAATGAAAAGACTCCATTCTGCCCCTGTTCTGATTTCTCCACCTTTCTGTAAATGTGTGCTGAAACCAGCCGTTTCAGACTTCCGTGTTTTTGTTACGTAACAACAATATCCGGTCTGTAACAGGAAGTCAGAGCTCGGAGCTTGTTCAGCCCATAGACTGTATAAAATACAACTCAACCCCTCCTCCGTTTTTCATTCCCTGCACACGTGTGCTAACAAGGAGCTTAGGAGGGAGGCATGCTAGTTGTAGGCTGTCTTAATAAACACAAAGGTCGCTTTGACTCCCCACGTCTGCAGATTTGAAGATCTAGTGGAGGATTTTTATTTATCATGTATAAGTGCTAGCGCTAGTTAGCATAGCTACATAGCTACATGTCGTAGCTGTAGCTGTGTACCAAGACACACGTCGACATACTGACAAATAAAACAACAAGAAACACTAAATCTGTGACCAATCCTTCAGAAAAGGTCCTGCTGCCTTTCTGGCAGAGGTCGGTTTTACTCCCCAGGCCTGCAGATTTGAAGATCTAGTATTTGTCATGGATAAGTGCTAGCGCTAGTTAGCATAGCCACATAGCTACATGTTGGTAGCTGTGTACCAAGACCATGCTGACAAATAAAACAACAAGAAACACTAAATCTGTGACCAATGGTTCAGAAAGGTCCTGCTACAGGCGCCTCTCCATCAGGATCAGATTCTGGATCAGATTCAGAGGGTTGAAGTAACGCGATCTCTGAGCAGCCGTGTATATTCAGCCAACATGTAAACATTAGATCAACGTGCTGGACAGCCGAGGCCACACCCACTTCCTGAGGGGGCGTGGTCAGAGAGAAAACAGAGTGTTCTGAGGAGGACTGAAGAAGAGGGTTTTTCAGGCAGACCAAAATCTGATTTCAAAGTGTTTTTTTGAGCATAAACTTTAAAGACATGTTTTGGGGACCTCTTAGACCAATATATGTTGATGAAAAAAGCGTGATATGTCACCTTTAAGGCTGCGCATGTGTTGTCAAATTGATGAAGCTGTTTTCTTAATTTGTTTGTGTTTCGTCTTTTTGCATGTGTTTTCCTAAGTTGCAGTGCTGTGAGCTCTCAGGGCCACCGTAGATTTGGTGCTGTTTCCCCCTTTGACAGATGTAAAGAGACCCAGTCTTCTTAAATTATCTAAAAATAGTACAATTAAAAAGATATCTACACTAAAAATAGTAGTTTCCCTTGATATACTTGGAAATAGAACATGTTATGAGTTTTCTGCCTTTCTTTGTTGCCAGATGGTTAGGTTAATTCATAATGTCAAAGGAAACACAGACACATGCTCATATAAGATAAGATATTACTTTATTGATTCCCCGGGGGGGAAATTCAGTTGTTACAGCAACCCAGACATAAGTACAATCAAGAAGAAGTTTCAATAAGTAAAATAAAATAAAATGAAAATAGATAAATAAAGATAGAATACAATTTAGATATATACTATAGAAGCTTAGTCCTGTACTAAAGCTACCGGTGTGTTTTGATCACTCCCGGGAATGACTTGGCTGACGCGTTATACTGTTATATGTTTGTCCATACAATACCGTTTACTGTAGTTGTTGAAATAACAGGTCTTAGGCGTAACTTTGGTTTGCAGCATCATACAATCCATTTATTGCATCACCGTACGAACAGTTAGACAGCGTCCACAAGTTTCTCCTTCATTGCACGAACAAACATTTTAGACGCGGTTCTCCATGCCACCTGCCGACGCAGCGTCACAGCATCCAACGTAACAGCGTGACAAGGCAACAACGTGACAATGCAACAACGTGACAATGTGACAACGGTCAAAAACCAACTGCCCTTCCAGGTCAAGACACACATCTGATACCCAGGCGGTGACGTACTGTTATACCTGTGCCCTTAATGAGCAAAACGATGACACCTTGTGGCACAATAAACAATGTGTTTCAAAGCTTGACCCAAAACATGAATCTGGCTCTTACATATACAATGTTACAATGGAATTTAGATGAAATAGCAGTAATTACAGGCAGTATTAAAAATGTTTCAGTAGTGACAGGTTGATCCAAAAGATTCAAAGGTTTTTATTGTCAATTTTCACTGTATAAACGAGACACACAGGACAAACGAGATGCTGTTTCTCCCTTCCAGCTTTTAAATATCTAAAATTTAAATATAAAATACAATAAAATGTAATAAAATACAGTATATAAAAACAGCCTATGTACACAGTGCAGTGACAGTTTAAAAATGGACAACGTAAATAGATAACAGTGCAAAGGATATTAAGGTGCAGACAGTATTCGAGATAAGTAAATGATTAAAGGTGACATATCACGCTTTTTTCATCAACATATATTGGTCTAAGAGTACCCCAAAACATGTCTTTAAAGTTTATGCTCAAAAAAACACTTTGAAATCAGATTCTGGTCTGCCTGAAAAACCCTCTTCTTCAGTCCTCCTCAGAACAGTCTGTTTTCTCTCTGACCACGCCCCCTCAGGAAGTGGGTGTGGCCTCGGCTGTCCAGCACGTTGATCTAATGTTTACATGTTGGCTGAATATACACGGCTGCTCAGAGATCGCGTTACTTCAACCCTCTGAATCTGATCCAGAATCTGATCCTGACGGAGAGGCGCCTGCAGCAGGACCTTTCTGAACCATTGGTCACAGATTTAGTGTTTCTGGTTGTTTTATTTGTCAGCATGTCTACGTGGGTCTTGGTACACAGCTACCAACATGTAGCTATGTGGCTATGCTAACTAGTGATAGCACTTATCCATGATAAATAAAAATCATCCACTAGATCTTCAAATCTGCAGACGTGGGGAGTCAAAGGGACCTTTGTGTTTATTAAGACAGCCTGCAACTAGCATGCCTCCCTCCTAAGCTCCTTGTTAGCACACATGTGTGCAGGTAATGAAAAACGGAGGAGGGGTTGAGTTGTATTTTATACAGTCTATGGGCTGAACAAGCTCCGAGCTCTGACTTCCTGTGACAGACCGGATATTGTTGTTACGTAACAAAAACACGGAAGTCTGAAACGGCTGGTTTCAGCACACATTTACAGAAAGGTGGAGAAATCAGAACAGGGGCAGAATGGATTGTTTTCATTCTCTGGGGGTTTGTAGACAGGGACACATATTTCAGGTAAAGAACCATTAAAAAGTCCATTTTGCATGATATGTCACCTTTAAGTGAACGGTTAATATGCAAAAAGCAGCTGAGGTAGAGTCCTTGTATGTAGTGTGTGTGCTACAGTCCAGGGGGCATAGGGGGGAGGTAGTGAGTCGAGTTCAGTATCCTGACAGCCTGGTGGAAAAAGCTATTCAACAGTCTGGTGGAGCGGGCCCGGAGGCTCCGGTACCTTTTCCCTGAAGGCAGGAGACTGAAGAGGGAGTGTCACCAGCGATGCTGATGGCTCTGCTGGTGAGGCGGGTGTGGAAAATGTCTGTGAGGGGGTCAGAGGAGCACCGGAGGAGACATGGTGTGATTATGGTTGGTAATGACAGATTAAGCAATAAATCAAAATAAATATAGGTATGTAATATGACCATGAGTTGTAGTTACAATAATAATGTAATATAACATAATTTAATAAAATATAATAAATATAAAATATAATATATGTAGTCATTTTCTGCAGAACGGCTAAATGAAGCCACATTAAATCACTTTGAGGGACAGCGGGGGTCGCTTGTCTTTGGGGACGATATTTTGGGGTCGTGGGCTGAAAAGTTCAGTTCAGTTCAGTTCAGTTCAGTTCAGTTCAGTTCTAGAACTCTGACATCAAAGACAGAATTCCAGAATTCTGTCTTTGATGTCAGAGTTCTAGAACAAAAAGAACATTCTGTGAAGAAGATCAGACCTAAAAGATTACAGTATTAGCTCCAGTCCTCTTTCATAGACCTCCATTCGACAAACACACGTGTTCGGAGTTGTTAAAGCTTGAGTGAGGTGAAAACTGTGACACTCAAAAACACAAAACATGTTTCCGCCCGGTCTCGAACCGGGGACCTTTCGCGTGTTAGGCGAACGTGATAACCACTACACTACGGAAACTGATGGTGCAGACTGTGACGTCATACCAACTAATTCTTCACCTGAAAGTACAGACACACGCACGCGCGCGCGCATACACACACACACACACACACACACTACAGATGTTTGACTAAAAATTGTTTCTGAGTCATCAGCTGACTTTTGAGAAGCTTTAATGATGGACCCAGTAACAGCTGATGTTAAAGTGGAAACAGCTTCAAGGACTCATCAACAAAGGTAGGCCTACTGAAAAGCTCTTGAACTGTCTACTGTCTAAAGGTCATTAGCCTAAATATAAATAACCTCTTAATGCAGATAGGGAAACCTGTGTTAGCTGAGCTTCGGTTAAACCTGAGTGTTGTTGATTCAGAGCAACAATAGTAAAGCTTAATTTCCTTAACTTTTCCCATTCATTCTCTATGGTAGTTCTTATCACTACGGATGTAATATATTTTTGACCACAGGTGAGATTTGGCGCTGTTTCCCCCTGTGACAGATGTAAAGAGACCCAGTTTCTACCTGAGTGTTCATTAAGAACCACAATCAGGTCTATGCCAAGTAGGTTTAACTCACATGAGTGATATGTCGTAGTGTTAGAGTAAAAATAATGATAGAAAAGAACATTATAAATAATGTACTTTTATAGAAGGAAAATTGAAATCTTCGGAAGTGATCTTGAGAATTCCTTTTTGTGAATGAAAAACTTGGCATATAGTATAATGAAGTTTATGATATGTTTAAGAGCAATATTTTCCTTGTTATCATAGTAACAAACAGCATCTTCGAGTTTTAGAGAATAAACATAATTAGCAGCTGAGAAAAAAATGAGATTTAATATCTTTCCAGAATCTTTTGGAAAGTTCACCTGAAAAAAAAAAGGTGAGAAATTGTTTCTGTGTCGTTTTTGCAGAAGTTTCACTCATTCTCAATACCTGTAAACTTAGTGTTAACAGGGTACATTTGATGTAGTATTTTGAAGTGTACCTCTTTAGCTTTGTTTGTGATACAGCATCTATAAGGTCAAATGTAAAAGCCAGGCTCTCCTCCAGTTTATATTCTCAATCTTAGATCTCCAGAAAAAAATCCTCTTTGAACCAACTGATTGTTCCTTTGAAATATCTGTACTATGCTTATTGTTACATCTCTTATCTGTCAGATTAAGTCCATCTAACATCAGTTTCGGTTGTAGCATGTGATTAGCACCATAAGTCAAGTGGTTTCTAACCATGTTTGCGGTTTCAGGTCAAGATCTCGTATGTATGACGTCACAGTCCGCACCATCAGTTTCCGTAGTGTAGTGGTTATCACGTTCGCCTAACACGCGAAAGGTCCCCGGTTCGAGACCGGGCGGAAACATGTTTTGTGTTTCTTCCTCTAAATGTAAAAGGTTATGTTCTTACCTGTTTTAAATGTATTAGTCAGCAGTGAAACAAAAACAAAGCTCTGTCTTTGTGTTTTCATTTTATTCCCTTTGACCAGTTTCTATGTTCAGCCTCACATCACAGAGGCTGCTACTTTTTTCTAGGCTGCAATAAACATTACACAGAATCCGGGTCTTCCACGTGACAGGCGGACATACTGTCCACTATACTAACAAGGAGGCTATAACACCAGGTGAGTCACGTGATCATACACCTTCACTCTCAGAACTCTTTGCAGCTTTAGTATTTCATTTCATCATGTCGTGTATTCATAAATATACTAACTCCTGAAATACAACTGAAGCTAAAAATCACAATCACAAGTTATGAGTAAACATAATTGAGGAACCATGACAAAGTTGTATCAGCAAGCCCCAACAAACAACCTGTGTGTTGACATATGGAGTTGGGAGTGTGACTCACATCATAATTTTTCACCACACCCTGCAGGAAGCCTACATAAAGATGAAGAAAGGGTTTGGCAATATCAAGGAGCTATACGAGACCAGAGATCACTTCCTTCAACAGCAGAGAGGACTTTATTCTCTTTTTAATTCATTTTACTTTGAGTTGTCCTCAATCTGACCATGCAAGAAAGATTCAATGACAGAGGACACCGTGAACAGTATGTCAGTGGACGTCACCTGAAGCTTGATCAACTGAAAGTTGTAGTTCGAGGTGGAAACAGGTACCTCTCAAAAGAAAACATCCCAGACTACCCTCAGCCTGAGTTTCTTGCGTCTCATCTGAAACACGACACTGACTTGCAAGGATTAAAGGGCATCAGGGAGATGGAAGGCTTCAGGAACCCTAAATGTGGCTCTCTGCTGTGGTGGAATCTGGTTGTGGGTCCGGAGGAGATTGAAACAGCTGAAAGAAGGCTCTTGGAGACCACGTACCCGGATCAAACCAAGGAGCAGATCCAGACCCAGCAGAGATTTCTGGAGCAATTTGCCACCTCCCAGGTCTTCAAGAGCAGCTCCATGTTTGGGTCAAACCGCTTCACTTTCCCCGTGAAGGAGCTACTGGAAGCTTACAGAGAGCAGGTATCCCGCATCTATCTATCTATCTATCTATCTATCTATCTATCTATCTATCTATCTATCTATCTATCTATCTATCTATCTATGTATCTATGTATCTATCTATGTATCTATCTATGTATCTATCTATCTATCTATCTATCTATCTATCTATCTATCTATCTATCTATCTATGTATCTATGTATCTATCTATGTATCTATCTATGTATCTATGTATCTATGTATCCATGTATCTATGTATCTATCTATCTATCTATGTATCTATCTATGTATCTATCTATCTATCTATCTATGTATCTATGTATCTATCTATCTATGTATCTATCTATCTATCTATCTATCTATGTATCTATGTATCTATCTATCTATGTATCTATCTATGTATCTATGTATCCATGTATCTATGTATCTATCTATCTATCTATCTATGTATCTATCTATGTATCTATCTATCTATCTATGTATCTATGTATCTATGTATCTATCTATGTATCTATCTATGTATCTATGTATCTATGTATCTATCTATGTATCTTTCTATGTATCTATCTATCTATCTATCTATCTATCTATCTATCTATCTATCTATCTATCTATCTATGTATCTATCTATCTATCTATCTATCTATCTATCTATCTATCTATCTATCTATGTATCTATGTATCTATCTATCTATCTATCTATCTATCTATCTATCTATGTATCTATCTATCTATCAGAAAACTCAAATATTATAACTAATATTTTAGGATTTGTCAGTGTGTGTGTGTGTGTGTGTGTGTGTGTGTGTGTGTGTGTGTGTGTGTGTGAGTGTGAGTCGGTGGCCATTCTCAGTTACTCTCTGATGATGGGGCTTAGAAGGGTGATTTATGGAAATATAAAAGAAAGATAAAAAAAATATGAAAGTAATAGAATATACCCCTAATAATAACTCACAATCATCATCATCATCATCATCATCGCCCTCAACTTAGAAGGAACTTCTTGACACTTGTATAGTAATACGTTTATTAAAAAAACAACATCAGTATCGAACAAGCATCCCGAATGCCAGGAGGACGACTAATGCCAGATAATGTCTCCTCCGGAAGGCTGCTGGACACGTCCTTTATATACGTTTAAGTGACGTCAACATAACATACACACATACTTCTCTCAACATCTGGTTTACATTGGTACTGGACTCCAGCTCTGTTGATATAAGGGTGTTGAGTATCACTGTCAATCACATTTATAGAGGTGGGACTCCCATCTTACCAATTCCTGGAGCCATTCTAAACAACATAGACTTTACCTTATATGGTTACATGTGAGATTCTTCATAGTAAAGACAAATGCTTGTTTGGGAATGGTAAGGAGAGTTACAGTTACACTGATGAATTGATTTCCTGTGGACAGACTCATCAAATAAAACCTCTGTTATCGTCTCCAGTTCTGCTCTGGAGCCGAGCTCATCATGCGAGTGATGGAGACCATCCTCTACAAACAGGAAGTGGAGTACGTGGTGCTGGTCCACAGCCCGGCCAATCAGGAGCAGTACTCACAATATCCACTGCTGTCTGATAACCAAAACCCCATCTGCTCTTATGAAGACGGCTGCTTCCTGTGGAGGTCTGAGGCCATGTGTGAGACTCACAGGTGAGACCTGACCCAGTTGACCTGAAGAGCTGACCTATGACCTGCCCCAAATGCCTCCACTATGTGCTTAATTGCAATATCTGTTTTATGTGAAAAATTCAGTGTTTTAACTTTATTGAAGAGTGTTTGTCCAAAGTGGGAGACCAGACCCCCTGAGGTTCACCATGGGGGGTCATGGCAACGTTAAAGGAACCCTGCATAAAAGACAATTTGGGTTTATTTGGTTACCATTATCTTTTAAATGTATTTCCTAGTATTAGTGTTTGTTTGGAATATGAGTGCACTCTCCCTGAAACATGTGCAGAAACACATTCACACATAACCAAGAGGGATTTTCTTTGTTACTGTATTTACAGTCCACAAACATTACTCTCGGTGCTGTGCCCCAGATATTAACAAAGACTGAACTATTACGCTCACAACACAACATACAGCCTTTTGATCCAGCAGCAAAAATAAGGAAGTACAGATTTACAGCTCACCAGTTTTCGATGTACTGGGCACGGGACCTAATTAACTAAGATCCTGTCCTATACTGTGAGTGTGCCCTGAGTTTTAGATCATTAATGGAGTGATCCTGTCATGTTTCATTCATAAACAGATAGTTTGGAAAGTCTTGATCTTTTCTGCTGGGCTGATTAAACATCAGTCTGTGCATCTCAGGGCACAATGGAAGGAGAGAAGTTCAGTTTATGTGAGAAGAAAGGCTGAGATCAGTAAACAGTAATCGCCCCCCTGCAGCCACACTTGGCTCAAAGGGAATCAGAGCAGATCCTCTAATTGGTTTCCTTCATGTCACGCCATAAACACAGCTATGAGTAAGGACTCAATCCAACCTCTTTGTGCCTCACTTAGACTGTGTTCTGTTTAACCAGCAGTAAAGCAGTCTGACACCTTGATTCTCTACCCCATGCTCTAAAGATCATGTACCACTCAGTAACCTGTAGACCAAGTCTCTTTCTTTTCTGTTATATAACTCCCTCCAAGTGTCAGGCCAGCTCTGAGCTCATTAACAGCTGAAACAAATGCAGAAACTTTGGTACTGAGGTTGAGTTGTTCTTTCTGTCTGTGTGTTTGTCAGCTTTGAGTTGGTCCAGAGTGATGCTGAGAAGAAGATGCGAGCTGTGGGGGCTGGAAATTATCCTCAGTTCTATGTCTGGGACAACGTTGCCATTGCCCTGCATGTGGGTGATAAGGTACCTTCAACTGAATGTTAATCCATCATGATTAAAGTTTCACTTCATCTCTGTTTGTTACAGCAGCCCTGAAGATCAAATACGAAACAACATTTAGAAAACATGATGTTTCACAAATCAAAACAACACCTCAGGGACAGGTCCTGGTCTATTCTCCAGGTAAATCAGGAATGACCTGAAGAAGAGAAACATGTGAATCATGAGTAAGAAAAAGAGGCTGAGGAGTTAAAAAGAGGACTGGAGGATGAAATGTGATGATACTTTAATTTACAAACATAAAAACTGTTGTTTGACGTCCTCAGTGATGAACCATGTTAGCTGTTGGTGTACGCAGCAGGCTGAGTATGTGCTTCAATCAACGATATGAGGTTATATAAGCTGTAACCAGCTTTGAAGATGAAATGATTCAGATTTGATTTCTGTGAAACTGTAGCTCCTGCATTATACCATTCAGAGTTAGCATGTAGCATGTAGCAAACACTGTTGTCCTGTCCATTGCTCAGAGAGTCTGCTCTTCATCTCTGTCCCTTTCTTTCAGGTGCTGAAATTTGACGTGAACCGTCTGAGAGAAAACCTGACGTTCTGTGAGAGGGCAACTGTTACAATCGTTGAGAATGCACTTTTTCAAGACTTCACAGCAGCAGAAAAAGAAGTGGCAAAGTTATGGCCCGGCTACCCACCTCTAATGAAAGATGGAGAGATAAAGAAGGAGAGTCCTCAGGAATACCAGTACACTGCAGAGGGGCTCGAAACTCCTTCTGAATACTTCTGCAAAAAGGAGGAAGAAGAATTTAAGATAGAGTAATGTCTAGAATAATTCTTTTTGGGGTTACGGTGGAAACATTAGTCATCACCAGCTTTATGAATATGCTACTAAAAGTTACATATCTGCTAAGAGGGAAAGAGGGATATAATTCAGAAGTGTAACTATATCTGCTAACAGTTACCAAAGGGAAATAATATACTGTATGTGTAAACGGTGTAATCATCACTAATAATCAGAGTGTTTAATGGGTGTAAACTGTATAATGTTACAGTGTTTTGTCTACATTGAAAATTCTCTGAACTTTATCAGTCTTTGAATAACATTTGTTGTGATTTGTTGCGATACAAATAAAGATTGATTGATTAACACACATTAAACAGAGCAGGACTGTTTACTGCTCACATGCAAACCTGTTGAGGTGCCAAGCAACAACTTACTAAAACTGCAGTTCCTCCAGGGTGTACTTGAGGCTGGAAGCACCAGAAACCACATACACACCCATTCAAAGAGCTTTAGATAAACATGTTTACCGCCTGTTTCAAAAAACACTTTTCTCTCCTTTCTCTTTCCTCACACACACTACGGTGGGGGGGGCCTCAGTGACATCATGACTTTATCTTAACATTCTCCATCTTTAAACTACTAGCCCACTACCTGAGCTAACAGCCCCCCGGTTCGTACCTGTCAAAACTACTTCATTAAACTATCATAAAACTGGTTTGTCAACATCACTTGGGGCCTATAAGTACTGTAAAAGTGAGCCACACTAATGTTTGATGGTTTGTACTTGTTGACAAAGTCGTGAGAAAAAGCCACAATAAATGCTGATAACAGTGTTGTTGTTTACCGCTGATGCTGTGACCCGTCACTCACTCAAAACCTTAAGAAACGGGGTTCTCTTAACTCTACCAAAAGGGGGGAAAAACGCCCCAAAAATCTCCATAGTGGTCAGGAATATATTACATGCATAGTGATAAGAACTACCATAGAGAATGAATGGGGAAAGTTAAGGAAGTTAAGCTATATTATGAGGGGGACCCACGCGAAAGGTCCCCGGTTCGAGACCGGGCGGAAACATGTTTTGTGTTTCTAACTCTAAATGTAAAAGGTTATGTTCTTACCTGTTTTAAATGAATTAGTCAGCAGTGAAACAAAAACAAAGCTCTGTCTTTGTGTTTTCATTTTATTCCCTTTGACCAGTTTCTATGTTCAGCCTCACATCACAGAGGCTGCATAAACATTACACAGAATCCCGGTCTTCCGCGTGACAGGCGGACATACTGTCCACTATACTAACAAGGAGGCTATAACACCAGGTGAGTCACGTGATCATACACCTTTACTCTCAGAACTCTTTGCAGCTTTAGTATTTGATTTCATCATGTCGTGTATTCATAAATATACTAACTCCTGAAATACAACTGAAGCTAAAAATCACAATCACAAGTTATGAGTAAACATAATTGAGGAACCATGACAAAGTTGTATCAGCAAGCCCCAACAAATAACCTGTGTACTGACATATGGAGTTGGGAGTGTGACTCACATCATCATTTTTCACCACACCCTGCAGGAAGCCTACATAAAGATGAAGAAAGGGTTTGGCAATATCAAGGAGCTATACGAGACCAGAGATCACTTCCTTCAACAGCAGAGAGGACTTTATTCTCTTTTTAATTCATTTTACTTTGAGTTGTCCTCAATCTGACCATGGAAGGAAGATTCAATGACAGAGGACACAATTTGTCAGTATGTCCACGTGTGTCTTGGTACACAGCTACCAACATGTAGCTATGTGGCTATGCTAACTAGCGCTAGCACTTTTCCATGATAAATAAAAATCCTCCACTAGATCTTCAAATCTGCAGACGTGGGGAGTCAAACCGACCTTTGTGTTTATTAAGACAGCCTACAACTAGCATGCCTCCCTCCTAAGCTCCTTGTTAGCACACATGTGTGCAGGGAATGAAAAACGGAGGAGGGGTTGAGTTGTATTTTATACAGTCTATGGGCTGAACAAGCTCCGAGCTCTGACTTCCTGTTACAGACCGGATGGCGTTGTGACGTATGAAAAACACTGAAAACTGAAACGGCTGGTTTCAGCACACATTTACAGAAAGGTGGAGAAATCAGAACAGGGGCAGAATGGAGTCTTTTCATTCTCAGGGGGGTTTGTAGACAGGGACACATATTTCAGGGAGAGAACCATTAAAAAGTCCATTTTGCATGATATGTCACCTTTAATGTCGGAATGGACGCTTTAACTGCCGCCAACAAATAACTAAATTCTGCATGAAAATCTTGTTTAAAGGTCCTAATATCCTTCATGATGTCCATTGTGGAGGGATTTTCCATGTTTTTGGAGTTATCGGTGTCACCTGCCTCTGCAAGGCTTGTAGTGCCCTCTTCTTCAGAGTTAGCTTCGGACACTAAGAAGCCCCCCAATCGATTTACACTTGTCCCTAGTAATTTCCCTCAGCATATTTACTTATGGCACACATGCACTATCGAGATGACGCACTTAAACAGTGAATGTGGTTGTTTCAGTAATATTAATTTCAATATTAGCAACAGAGCAGGACGAGCCACGACTGTTCAGCACGTCGCCATAACCGGAAGTCTTTGTTAGCCTTCTCATTGTGACATGAATCAGTCATGTCATCATTAATACACATAGACCAAACTGGTTTCATTAAAGGGAGGCATTTCTCAGAAAACACTGGGAGACTATTACACTTAAAAACTTCTTACAATACAGCTCCAACCCAAACAGCAATCCATTCAACCTAGCAACACTGGGTGCAGACAAGGCATTTAAAGGGTGGACTGGTCCTTCCTCTTCACCTCCCTTAACCACTGGGGACATTCCGACCATACTTCACTGATTGGATCAAAACAATGTTCAACTCACCCATAGCATCTGTTATAACCACTTGACTCATTTCAAAATCATTTCAACTACAAAGACGTACTTGACAAGGATGACCATTATCTGCACTTCTTTTTGCACTTTTCATTGAACTTCTGGTTGAATATTTTACACATGCTTATGAAATAATTGATGTTCACATTGAAAAAAAACTTTAAAAATGTTGCCAACAGGCTAGGAACCCCCAAAACATCCAAAAAATCCAAATATATAAAAAATATTTTGATTAAGTTTATTAAATCTACTTTAAGACACATAACACTCTAAACTGGCATCATAATGCGTACTATAGGCAGATAGACAGATACGTACGTGTATAGATAATCGAAAGTGTGATACCTTACAAATGATGTGTATGTAATATGTATTTTTTATGGTAATTTAACCTCATCTTAAGTACAGGTATTCAGAAATATACTAACTCCTGAAATAAAACTGAAGCTAAAAATCACAATCACAAGTTATGAGTAAACATAATTGAGGAACCATGACAAAGTTGTATCAGCAAGCCCCAACAAACAACCTTTGTGTTGAGATATGAAGTTGGGAGTGTGACTCACATCATCATTTTTCACCACACCCTGCAGGAAGCCTACATAAAGATGAAGAAAGGGTTTGGCTTTATCAAGGAGCTATACGAGACCAGAGATCACTTCCTTCAACAGCAGAGAGGACTTTATTCTCTTTTTAATTCATTTTACTTTGAGTTATCCTCAATCTGACCATGGAAGGAAGATTCAATGACAGAGGACACAGTGAACACTATGTCAGTGGACGTCACCTGAAGCTTGATCAACTGAAAGTTGTAGTTCGAGGTGGAAACAAGTACCTCCCAAAAGAAAACATCCCAGACTACCCTCAGCCTGAGTTTCTTGCGTCTCATCTGAAACACGACACTGACTTGCGAGGATTAAAGGGCATCAGGAAGATGGAAGGCTTCAGGAACCCTAAAGAGGGCTCTCTGCTGTGGTGGAATCTGGTTGTGGGTCCGGAGGAGATCGAAACAGCTGAAAGAAGGCTCTTGGAGACCACATACCCGTATAGGACCCAGGAGCAGATCCAAAACCAGGAGAGATTTCTGGAGCAATTTGCCACCTCCCAGGTCTTCAAGAGCAGCTCCATGTTTGGGTCAAACCGCTTCACTTTCCCCGTGAAGGAGCTACTGGAAGCTTACAGAGAGCAGGTATCCCGCATCTATCTATCTATCTATCTATCTATGTATCTATGTATCTATCTATCTATCTATCTATCTATCTATCTATCTATCTATCTATCTATCTATCTATCTATCTATCTATCTATCTATCTATCAGAAAACTCAAATATTATAACTAATATTTTAGGATTTATCAGTGTGTGTGTGTGTGTGTGTGTGTGTGTGTGTGTGTGTGTGTGTGTGTGTGTGTGTCGGTGGCCATTCTCAGTTACTCTCTGATGATGGGGCTTAGAAGGGTGATTTATGGAAATATAAAAGAATGATACAAAAATATGAAAGTAATAGAATATACCCCTAATAATAACTACAATTGTTATCATCGTCATCAGAAGGAACTTCTTGACGCTTGTATAGTAATGTGTTTAGCATCCCGAATGCCAGGAGGACGACTAATGCCAGATAATGTCTCCTCCCGAAGGCTGCTGGACACGTCCTTTATATACGTTTAAGTGACGTCAACATAACATACACACATACTTCTCTCAACATCTGGTTTACATTGGTACTGGACTCCAGCTCTGTTGATATAAGGGTGTTGAGTATCACTGTCAATCACATTTATAGAGGTGGGACTCCCATCTTACCAATTCCTGGAGCCATTCTAAACAACATAGACTTTACCTTATATGGTTACATGTGAGATTCTTCATAGTAAAGACAAATGCTTGTTTGGGAATGGTAAGGAGAGTTACAGTTACACTGATGAATTGATTTCCTGTGGACAGACTCATCAAATAAAACCTCTGTTATCGTCTCCAGTTCTGCTCTGGAGCCGAGCCCATCATGCGAGTGTTGAAGACCATCCTCTACAAACAGGAAGTGGTGTACGTGGTGCTGGTCCACAGCCCGGCCAATCAGGAGCAGTACTCACAATATCCACTGCTGTCTGATAACCAAAACCCCATCTGCTCTTATGAAGACGGCTGCTTCCTGTGGAGGTCTGAGGCCATGTGTGAGACTCACAGGTGAGACCTGACCCAGTTGACCTGAAGAGCTGACCTATGACCTGCCCCAAATGCCTCCACTATGTGCTTAATTGCAATATCTGTTTTATGTGAAAAATTCAGTGTTTTAACTTTATTGAAGAGTGTTTGTCCAAAGTGGGAGACCAGACCCCCTGAGGTTCACCATGGGGGGTCATGGCAACGTTAAAGGAACCCTGCATAAAAGACAATTTGGGTTTATTTGGTTACCATTATCTTTTAAATGTATTTCCTAGTATTAGTGTTTGTTTGGAATATGAGTGCACTCTCCCTGAAACATGTGCAGAAACACATTCACACATAACCAAGAGGGATTTTCTTTGTTACTGTATTTACAGTCCACAAACATTACTCTCGGTGCTGTGCCCCAGATATTAACAAAGACTGAACTATTACGCTCACAACACAACATACAGCCTTTTGATCCAGCAGCAAAAATAAGGAAGTACAGATTTACAGCTCACCAGTCTTCGATGTACTGGGCACGGGACCTAATTAACTAAGATCCTGTCCTATACTGTGAGTGTGCCCTGAGTTTTAGATCATTAATGGAGTGATCCTGTCATGTTTCATTCATAAACAGATAGTTTGGAAAGTCTTGATCTTTTCTGCTGGGCTGATTAAACATCAGTCTGTGCATCTCAGGGCACAATGGAAGGAGAGAAGTTCAGTTTATGTGAGAAGAAAGGCTGAGATCAGTAAACAGTAATCGCCCCCCTGCAGCCACACTTGGCTCAAAGGGAATCAGAGCAGATCCTCTAATTGGTTTCCTTCATGTCACGCCATAAACACAGCTATGAGTAAGGACTCAATCCAACCTCTTTGTGCCTCACTTAGACTGTGTTCTGTTTAACCAGCAGTAAAGCAGTCTGACACCTTGATTCTCTACCCCATGCTCTAAAGATCATGTACCACTCAGTAACCTGTAGACCAAGTCTCTTTCTTTTCTGTTATATAACTCCCTCCAAGTGTCAGGCCAGCTCTGAGCTCATTAACAGCTGAAACAAATGCAGAAACTTTGGTACTGAGGTTGAGTTGTTCTTTCTGTCTGTGTGTTTGTCAGATTTGAGTTGGTCCAGAGTGATGATGAGAAGAAGATGCAAGCTGTGGGGGCTGGAAATTATCCTCAGTTCTATGTCTGGGACAACGTTGCCATTGCCCTGCATGTGGGTGATAAGGTACCTTCAACTGAATGTTAATCCATCATGATTAAAGTTTCACTTCATCTCTGTTTGTTACAGCAGCCCTGAAGATCAAATACGAAACAACATTTAGAAAACATGATGTTTCACAAATCAAAACAACACCTCAGGGACAGGTCCTGGTCTATTCTCCAGGTAAATCAGGAATGACCTGAAGAAGAGAAACATGTGAATCATGAGTAAGAAAAAGAGGCTGAGGAGTTAAAAAGAGGACTGGAGGATGAAATGTGATGATACTTTAATTTACAAACATAAAAACTGTTGTTTGACGTCCTCAGTGATGAACCATGTTAGCTGTTGGTGTACGCAGCAGGCTGAGTATGTGCTTCAATCAACGATATGAGGTTATATAAGCTGTAACCAGCTTTGAAGATGAAATGATTCAGATTTGATTTCTGTGAAACTGTAGCTCCTGCATTATACCATTCAGAGTTAGCATGTAGCATGTGGCAAACACTGTTGTCCTGTCCATTGCTCAGAGAGTCTGCTCTTCATCTCTGTCCCTTTCTTTCAGGTGCTGAAATTTGACGTGAACCGTCTGAGAGAAAACCTGACGTTCTGTGAGAGGGCAACTGTTGCAATCGTTGAGAATGCACGTTTTCAAGACTTCACAGCAGCAGAAAAAGAAGTGGCAAAGTTATGGCCCGGCTACCCACCTCTAATGAAAGATGGAGAGATAAAGAAGGAGAGTCCTCAGGAATACCAGTACACTGCAGAGGGGCTCAAAACTCCTTCTGAATACTTCTGCAAAAAGGAGGAAGAAGAATTTAAGATAGAGTAATGTCTAGAATAATTCTTTTTGGGGTTACGGTGGAAACATTAGTCATCACCAGCTTTATGAATATGCTACTAAAAGTTACATATCTGCTAAGAGGGAAAGAGGGATATAATTCAGAAGTGTAACTATATCTGCTAACAGTTACCAAAGGGAAATAATATACTGTATGTGTAAACGGTGTAATCATCACTAATAATCAGAGTGTTTAATGGGTGTAAACTGTATAATGTTACAGTGTTTTGTCTACATTGAAAATTCTCTGAACTTTATCAGTCTTTGAATAACATTTGTTGTGATTTGTTGCGATACAAATAAAGATTGATTGATTAACACACATTAAACAGAGCAGGACTGTTTACTGCTCACATGCAAACCTGTTGAGGTGCCAAGCAACAACTTACTAAAACTGCAGTTCCTCCAGGGTGTACTTGAGGCTGGAAGCACCAGAAACCACATACACACCCATTCAAAGAGCTTTAGATAAACATGTTTACCGCCTGTTTCAAAAAACACTTTTCTCTCCTTTCTCTTTCCTCACACACACTACGGTGGGGGGGGCCTCAGTGACATCATGACTTTATCTTAACATTCTCCATCTTTAAACTACTAGCCCACTACCTGAGCTAACAGCCCCCCGGTTCGTACCTGTCAAAACTACTTCATTAAACTATCATAAAACTGGTTTGTCAACATCACTTGGGGCCTATAAGTACTGTAAAAGTGAGCCACACTAATGTTTGATGGTTTGTACTTGTTGACAAAGTCGTGAGAAAAAGCCACAATAAATGCTGATAACAGTGTTGTTGTTTACCGCTGATGCTGTGACCCGTCACTCACTCAAAACCTTAAGAAACGGGGTTCTCTTAATTCTACCAAAAGGGGGGAAAAAACGCCCCAAAAATCTCCATAGTGGTCAGGAATATATTACATCCGTAGTGATAAGAACTACCATAGAGAATGAATGGGGAAAGTTAAGGAAGTTAAGCTATATTATGAGGGGGACCCACGTGAAAGGTCCCCGGTTCGAGACCGGGCGGAAACATGTTTTGTGTTTCTTCCTCTAAATGTAAAAGGTTATGTTCTTACCTGTTTTAAATTAATTAGTCAGCAGTGAAACAAAAACAAAGCTCTGTCTTTGTGTTTTCATTTTATTCCCTTTGACCAGTTTCTATGTTCAGCCTCACATCACAGAGGCTGCTACTTTTTCTAGGCTGCATAAACATTACACAGAATCCCGGTCTTCCACGTGACAGGCGGACATACTATCCACTATACTAACAAGGAGGCTATAACACCAGGTGAGTCACGTGATCATACACCTTTACTCTCAGAACTCTTTGCAGCTTTAGTATTTGATTTCATCATGTCGTGTATTCATAAATATACTAACTCCTGAAATACAACTGAAGCTAAAAATCACAATCACAAGTTATGAGTAAACATAATTGAGGAACCATGACAAAGTTGTATCAGCAAGCCCCAACAAATAACCTGTGTGTTGACATATGGAGTTTGGAGTGTGACTCACATCATCATTTATTACCACACCCTGCAGGAAGCCTACATAAAGATGAAGAAAGGGTTTGGCAATATCAAGGAGCTATACGAGACTAGAGATCACTTCCTTCAACAGCAGAGAGGACTTTATTCTCTTTTTAATTCATTTTACTTTGAGTTGTCCTCAATCTGACCATGCAAGAAAGATTCAATGACAGAGGACACCGTGAACAGTATGTCAGTGGACGTCACCTGAAGCTTGATCAACTGAAAGTTGTAGTTCGAGGTGGAAACAGGTACCTCTCAAAAGAAAACATCCCAGACTACCCTCAGCCTGAGTTTCTTGCGTCTCATCTGAAACACGACACTGACTTGCAAGGATCTAAACAACAACAACCAGGATTGAGAAACCTGTCACTCAAAATGTTAAGAAACTGGGTCTCTATGGAAACAGCGCCAAATCTCACCTGTGGTCAAAAATGTATTACACCCGTAGTGATAATAACTACCATAGAGAATGAATGGGAAAAGTTAAGGAAGTTAAGCTTTACTATTGTGCTGATTAATCTGACTGTTATAGAGTAATATCAGCAACTGATTGATTTTTTAAATCACTGTGAGAACAAAACAAACAAGAACAGCATTAAATGTAGAGATTGAATTGGAAAGTTAAGGAAAAATAAAAAACAACAAGATGAAATAATATACTAAGGCTGCAAAGGGATATGAGAGGAGAGGCGTATTATCACGTGACTCACCTGGCTTCACCACCTTCCTCGTTAGTATAGTGGACAGTATCTCCGCCTGTCACGCGGAAGACCGGGGTTCGATTCCCCGACGGGGAGTTCTTTTTCTATAGAATCTGATTTAACCACAACAGATAGATATCAGGATCCAGACTCTGAGAGATTAACAAGATGGAAACTAGTCAAACTCATTATGTAGATTTGAAGAGTAATTTAAATGTTATTCAGGGTTTAATGACAGTACACCTCATAAATATTGTGCTACTTAAAAATAATTATTCATAATGTACTTTAATCATCATTATTTTTCTCTTTTAACTTTTTTTTATTGAGTTTTCCATAGACTTAATCATGATGAATTTTTCTTGAAGCATACATTGCTGGTAAACACATACAAAAATAACCCAAATTAAGAACCGCTGCTGCTGCAGTATTTAAGGTTGCCATTCTCCTTCCACGCCTCACCCTACTCAGGTAGAAACTGGGTCTCTTTCTTTACATCTGTCAAAGGGGGGAACAGCGCCAAATCTCACCTGTGGTCAAAAATATATTACATCCGTAGTGATAAGAACTATCATAGAGAATAAATGGGAAAAGTTAAGGAAGTTAAGCTTTACTATGAGGGGGACCCGCGCAAGCGGGAGGTCCTCGGTTCGAAACCTGGCAGAAACATGTTTTGTGACTGGGTCCATTACTGAAGCTTCTCTAAAGTGAGGAATACCTGTCTGAAGTGTTTTTGTGTTTGCTTGTTGTTTCAGGTCAAGAACTGAACGACGTGACGTCAGAGAGTGTGTCACCAGTTTCCGTAGTGTAGTGGTTATCACGTTCGCCTCACGGTCCCCGGTTCGAAACCGGGCGGAAACACATTTTGTGTTTTTCACTCTGACTGTGACAGAGTTATCTCCTGCTGCCTTTGGCCTCACAGACAAACAGACAATACAAAATGTTTAGACATAAACAGAAAGAGAGTTTAAACATTAGTTAAAATATGTATTAATAAGTGTAGAAACTGAAAACAGAACCTGATGAAATAAAAGAAGAAGGTTGTAAAGAGTTCTGAATGCGTGCTATCTTGTCTTTTAAATTCGAGCTGTATTCTTGATTGTTAGTCAGTGAGAGTGAAGCTGTGCGATCACGTGACTAATCTTCCGTGGTCACCTTCCTCGTTAGTATAGTGGACAGTATCTCCGCCTGTCACGCGGAAGACCGGGGTTCGATTCCCCGACGGGGAGTTCTTTTTCTATAGAATCTGATTTAACCACAACAGATAGATATCAGGATCCAGACTCTGAGAGATTAACAAGATGGAAACTAGTCAAGCTCATTATGCAGATTTGAAGATACATTTAAATGTTATTCAGGGTTTAATGACAGTACACCTCATAAATATTGTGCTACTTAAAAATAATTATTCATAACGTACTTTAATCATCATTATTTTTCTCTTTTAACTTTTTTTTATTGAGTTTTCCATAGACTTAATCATGATGAATTTTTCTTGAAGCATACATTGCTGGTAAACACATACAAAAATAACCCAAATTAAGAACCGCTGCTGCTGCAGTATTTAAGGTTGCCATTCCCCTTCCACGCCTCACCCTATCCCACCCCAGCCCTCCCTTCAAACCCACATCCCAGATTTACAATGTTACAATGTCATTTAGCAGACGTTTTTATCCAAAGCGACGATTTTACATAATATGTAAGTAAGCAAAAGGGGAAATAAGATAATTCATTAGTAAAAATATAAATAAATAAGTAAATACACACACAAAAATGAATAGTAATCAAGAAATTGGAAAAGGAAGAGAAAAAAATAGTTATAATAATAATAATAAATAAATAAAAAATAGTGGCATCCATTCTTCTACTCTGCTATTGTTCATTTCTTATTCAGAGGGACTTGTAGGCTGTCATAGTATTTTAAAAAGGGAGTCCAAGTCTTACTAAAATTGTGTAAGGAACCATTTAAGGTATATTTTATTTTTTCAAGTTTAAGAAAATACATGGTGTCTGTAATCCATCTGGTGAAGCTGGATGGTGATTGTGTTTTCCAGGAAAGAAGTAAAAGACGCCGGGCTATTAAGGAGGTGAACACTATTATTTCATGAGCATTTCCTTTAAGTAAATAGATCTCATGGCTATATCCAAATACAGTGCACATGGGATTTGGAGTGATATCAATTTGAAACATCTTGGTATATGCACCAAAAATGCCTGACCAGAATGTTTTAAGTATCGGACAGGACCAGAACATGTCCATATGGTCTGCAGGTTGGCCACGACATCGAGGACATGAGGGGTCTGTATTAGGGAAAATGGTCGCCAGCCTTGCCCTGGTCAAGTGTACCCTCAGCACAACCTTGAGCTGTATCAGACGGTGTCTAGCACAGGGGGAGGAGGTATTTATTAATTTAAGCACAGCCTCCCGTTGTTTAGCTGTCAGTTCTTTACCGAGATCAGTTTCCCAAACATCATTATTGTTATTCTAGACACCACGACATATCACTCATGTGAGTTAAACCTACTTAGCATAGACCTGATTGTGGTTCTGAATTAACACTCAGGTAGAAACTGGGTCTCTTTACATCTGTCAAAGGGGGAAACAGCGCCAAATCTCACCTGTGGTCAAAAATATATTACATCCGTAGTGATAAGAACTACCATAGAGAATAAATGGGAAAAGTTAAGGAAGTTAAGCTTTACTATGAGGGGGACCCGCGCGGAAGACCGGGGTTCGATTCCCCGACGGGGAGTTCTTTTTCTAGGAAATCTGATTTAACCACAACAGATAGATATCAGGATCCAGACTCTAAGAGATTAACAAGGATATGGAAACTGGTCAAGAGGATTATGTAGATTTGAAGTGTATTTTAAATGTTATTCAGGGTTTAATGACAGTAGACCTCATAAATATTGTGCTACTTAAAAATAATTATTTCTAATGGACTTTTATATCATTATTGTTATTCTAGACACCACGACATATCACTCATGTGAGTTAAACCTACTTGGCATAGACCTGATTGTGGTTCTTAATGAACACTCAGGTAGAAACTGGGTCTCTTTAATCTGTCAAAGGGGGAAACAGCGCCAAATCTCACCTGTGGTCAAAAATATATTACATCCGTAGTGATAAGAACTACCATAGAGAATGAATGGGAAAAGTTAAGGAAGTTAAGCTTTACTATGAGGGGGACCCGCGCGGGGGCGCGGGAGGTCCTCGGTTCGAAACCTGGCAGAAACATGTTTTGTGACTGGGTCCATTACTGAAGCTTCTCTAAAGTGAGGAATACCTGTCTGAAGTGTTTTTGTGTTTGCTTGTTGTTTCAGGTCAAGAACTCAATGACGTGACGTCAGAGTGTGTGTCACCAGTTTCCGTAGTATAGTGGTTATCACGTTCGCCTCACGGTCCCCGGTTCGAAACCGGGCGGAAACATGTTTTGTGTTTTTCACTCTGACTGTGACAGAGTTATCCCTGCTGCCTTTGGCTTCACAGACAAACAGACAATACAAAATGTTTAGACATGAACAGAAAGAGAGTATAAACATTAGTTAAAATATTTATTAATAAGTGTAGAAACTGAAAACAGAACCTGATGAAATAAAAGAAGAAGGTTGTAAAGAGTTCTGAATGCGTGCTATCTTGTCTTTTAAATTCGAGCTGTATTCTTGATTGTTAGTCAGTGAGAGTGAAGCTGTGTGATCACGTGACTGATCTTCCGTGGTCACCTTCCTCGTTAGTATAGTGGACAGTATCTCCGCCTGTCACGCGGAAGACCGGGGTTCGATTCCCCGACGGGGAGTTCCTTTTCTATGGAATCTGATTTAACCACAACAGATAGATATCAGGATCCAGACTCTGAGAGATTAACAAGATGGAAACTAGTCAAACTCATTATGTAGATTTGAAGAGTAATTTAAATGTTATTCAGGGTTTAATGACAGTACACCTCATAAATATTGTGCTACTTAAAAATAATTATTCATAATGTACTTTAATCATCATTATTTTTCTCTTTTAACTTTTTTTTATTGAGTTTTCCATAGACTTAATCATGATGAATTTTTTTTGCAGCATACATTGCTGGTAAACACATGCAAAAAAAAACCCAAATTAAGAACCACTGCTGCTGCAGTATTTAAGGTTGCCATTTCCCTTCCACGCCTCACCCTATCCCACCCCAGCCCTCCCTTCAAACCCACATCCCAGATTTACAATGTTACAATGTCATTTAGCAGACGCTTTTATCCAAAGCGACGATTTTACATAATATGTAAGTAAGCAAAAGGGGAAATAAGATAATTCATTAGTAAAAATATAAATAAATAAGTAAATACACACACAAAAATGAATAGTAATCAAGAAATTGGAAAAGGAAGAGAAAAAAAATAGTTATAATAATAATAATAAATAAATAAAAAATAGTGGCATCCATTCTTCTACTCTGCTATTGTTCATTTCTTATTCAGAGGGACTTGTAGGCTGTCATAGTATTTTAAAAAGGGAGTCCAAGTCTTACTAAAATTGTGTAAGGAACCATTTAAGGTATATTTTATTTTTTCAAGTTTAAGAAAATACATGGTGTCTGTAATCCATCTGGTGAAGCTGGATGGTGATTGTGTTTTCCAGGAAAGAAGTATAAGACGCCGGGCTATTAAGGAGGTGAACACTATTATTTCATGAGCATTTCCTTTAAGTAAATAGATCTCATGGCTATATCCAAATACAGTGCACATGGGATTTGGAGTGATATCAATTTGAAACATCTTGGTATATGCACCAAAAATGCCTGACCAGAATGTTTTAAGTATCGGACAGGACCAGAACATGTCCATATGGTCTGCAGGTTGGCCTCGACATCGAGGACATGAGGGGTCTGTATTAGGGAAAATGGTCGCCAGCCTTGCCCTGGTCAAGTGTACCCTCAGCACAACCTCGAGCTGTATCAGACGGTGTCTAGCACAGGGGGAGGATGTATTTATTCATTTAAGCACAGCCTCCCGTTGTTTAGCTGTCAGTTCTTTACCGAGATCAGTTTCCCAAACATCATAATTGTTATTCTAGACACCAGGACATATCACTCATGTGAGTTAAACCTACTTAGCATAGACCTGATTGTGGTTCTGAATTAACACTCAGGTAGAAACTGGGTCTCTTTACATCTGTCAAAGGGGGAAACAGCGCCAAATCTCACCTGTGGTCAAAAATATATTACATCCGTAGTGATAAGAACTACCATAGAGAATGAATGGGAAAAGTTAAGGAAGTTAAGCTTTACTATGAGGGGGACCCGCGCGCGCGGGAGGTCCTCGGTTCGAAACCGGGCAGAAACATGTTTTGTGACTGGGTCCATTACTGAAGCTTCTCTAAAGTGAGGAATACCTGTCTGAGGTGTTTTTGTGTTTGCTTGTTTCAGGTCAAGAACTGAATGACGTGACGTCAGAGAGTGTGTCACCAGTTTCCGTAGTATAGTGGTTATCACGTTCGCCTCACGGTCCCCGGTTCGAAACCGGGCAGAAACACGTTCTGTGTTTTTCACTCTGACTGTGACAGAGTTATCTCCTGCTGCCTTTGGCTTCACAGACAAACAGACAATACAAAATGTTTAGACAAAAACAGAAAGAGAGTTTAAACATTAGTTAAAATATTTATTAATAAGTGTAGAAACTGAAAACAGAACTTGATGAAATAAAAGAAGAAGGTTGTAAAGAGTTCTGAATGCGTGCTATCTTGTCTTTTAAATTCGATCTGTATTCTTGATTGTTAGTCAGTGAGAGTGAAGCTGTGTGATCACGTGACTGATCATATGGTCTCACCTTCCTCGTTAGTATAGTGGACAGTATCTCCGCCTGTCACGCGGAAGACCCGGTTCGATTCCCCGACGGGGAGTTCTTTTTCTACAGAATCTGATTTAACCACAACAGATAGATATCAGGATCCAGACTCTGAGAGATTAACAAGATGGAAACTAGTCAAACTCATTATGTAGATTTGAAGAGTAATTTAAATGTTATTCAGGGTTTAATGACAGTACACCTCATAAATATTGTGCTACTTAAAAATAATTATTCATAATGTACTTTAATCATCATTATTTTTCTCTTTTAACTTTTTTTTATTGAGTTTTCCATAGACTTAATCATGATGAATTTTTCTTGAAGCATACATTGCTGGTAAACACATACAAAAATAACCCAAATTAAGAACCGCTGCTGCTGCAGTATTTAAGGTTGCCATTCTCCTTCCACGCCTCACCCTTCTCAGGTAGAAACTGGGTCTCTTTCTTTACATCTGTCAAAGGGGGAAACAGCGCCAAATCTCACCTGTGGTCAAAAATATATTACATCCGTAGTGATAAGAACTACCATAGAGAATGAATGGGAAAAGTTAAGGAAGTTAAGCTTTACTGTGAGGGGGACCCGCGCGCGCGGGAGGTCCTCGGTTCGAAACCTGGCAGAAACATGTTTTGTGACTGGGTCCATTACTGACGCTTCTCTAAAGTGAGGAATACCAGTCTGAGGTGTTTTTGTGTTTGCTTGTTGTTTCAGGTCAAGAACTCAATGACGTGACGTCAGAGAGTGTGTGTCACCAGTTTCCGTAGTGTAGTGGTTATCACGTTCGCCTCACGGTCCCCGGTTCGAAACCGGGCGGAAACACATTTTGTGTTTTTCACTCTGACTGTGACAGAGTTATCTCCTGCTGCCTTTGGCCTCACAGACAAACAGACAATACAAAATGTTTAGACATAAACAGAAAGAGAGTTTAAACATTAGTTAAAATATTTATTAATAAGTGTAGAAACTGAAAACAGAACCTGATGAAATAAAAGAAGAAGGTTGTAAAGAGTTCTGAATGCGTGCTATCTTGTCTTTTAAATTCGAGCTGTATTCTTGATTGTTAGTCAGTGAGAGTAAAGCTGTCTGATCACGTGACTGATCTTCCGTGGTCACCTTCCTCGTTAGTATAGTGGACAGTATCTCCGCCTGTCACGCGGAAGACCGGGGTTCGATTCCCCGACGGGGAGTTCTTTTTCTACAGAATCTGATTTAACCACAACAGACAGATATCAGGATCCAGACTCTGAGAGATTAACAAGATGGAAACTAGTCAAACTCATTATGTAGATTTGAAGAGTAATTTAAATGTTATTCAGGGTTTAATGACAGTACACCTCATAAATATTGTGCTACTTAAAAATAATTATTCATAATGTACTTTAATCATCATTATTTTTCTCTTAACTTTTTTTTATTGAGTTTTCCATAGACTTAATCATGATGAATTTTTCTTGAAGCATACATTGCTGGTAAACACATACAAAAATAACCCAAATTAAGAACCGCTGCTGCTGCAGTATTTAAGGTTGCCATTCCCCTTCCACGCCTCACCCTATCCCACCCCAGCCCTCCCTTCAAACCCACATCCCAGATTTACAATGTTACAATGTCATTTAGCAGACGCTTTTATCCAAAGCGACGATTTTACATAATATGTAAGTAAGCAAAAGGGGAAATAAGATAATTCATTAGTAAAAATATAAATAAATAAGTAAACACACACACAAAAATGAATAGTAATCAAGAAATTGGAAAAGGAAGAGAAAAAAATAGTTATAATAATAATAATAAATAAATAAAAAATAGTGGCATCCATTCTTCTACTCTGCTATTGTTCATTTCTTATTCAGAGGGACTTGTAGGCTGTCATAATATTTTAAAAAGGGAGTCCAAGTCTTACTAAAATTGTGTAAGGAACCATTTAAGGTATATTTTATTTTTTCAAGTTTAAGAAAATACATGGTGTCTGTAATCCATCTGGTGAAGCTGGATGGTGATTGTGTTTTCCAGGAAAGAAGTATAAGACGCCGGGCTATTAAGGAGGTGAACACTATTATTTCATGAGCATTTCCTTTAAGTAAATAGATCTCATGGCTATATCCAAATACAGTGCACATGGGATTTGGAGTGATATCAATTTGAAACATCTTGGTATATGCACCAAAAATGCCTGACCAGAATGTTTTAAGTATCGGACAGGACCAGAACATGTCCATATGGTCTGCAGGTTGGCCACGACATCGAGGACATGAGGGGTCTGTATTAGGGAAAATGGTCGCCAGCCTTGCCCTGGTCAAGTGTACCCTCAGCACAACCTTGAGCTGTATCAGACGGTGTCTAGCACAGGGGGAGGAGGTATTTATTCATTTAAGCACAGCCTCCCGTTGTTTAGCTGTCAGTTCTTTACCGAGATCAGTTTCCCAAACATCATAATTGTTATTCTAGACACCAGGACATATCACTCATGTGAGTTAAACCTACTTAGCATAGACCTGATTGTGGTTCTGAATTAACACTCAGGTAGAAACTGGGTCTCTTTACATCTGTCAAAGGGGGAAACAGCGCCAAATCTCACCTGTGGTCAAAAATATATTACATCCGTAGTGATAAGAACTACCATAGAGAATGAATAGGAAAAGTTAAGGAAGTTAAGCTTTACTATGAGGGGGACCCGCGCGGAAGACCGGGGTTCGATTCCCCGACGGGGAGTTCTTTTTCTAGGAAATCTGATTTAACCACAACAGATAGATATCAGGATCCAGACTCTAAGAGATTAACAAGGATATGGAAACTGGTCAAGAGGATTATGTAGATTTGAAGTGTATTTTAAATGTTATTCAGGGTTTAATGACAGTAGACCTCATAAATATTGTGCTACTTAAAAATAATTATTTCTAATGGACTTTTATATCATTATTGTTATTCTAGACACTACGACATATCACTCATGTGAGTTAAACCTACTTGGCATAGACCTGATTGTGGTTCTTAATGAACACTCAGGTAGAAACTGGGTCTCTTTAATCTGTCAAAGGGGGAAACAGCGCCAAATCTCACCTGTGGTCAAAAATATATTACATCCGTAGTGATAAGAACTACCATAGAGAATGAATGGGAAAAGTTAAGGAAGTTAAGCTTTACTATGAGAGGGACCCGCGCGGGAGGTCCTCGGTTCGAAACCGGGCAGAAACATGTTTTGTGACTGGGTCCATTACTGACGCTTCTCTAAAGTGAGGAATACCTGTTTGAGGTGTTTTTGTGTTTGCTTGTTGTTTCAGGTCAAGAACTCAATGACGTGACGTCAGAGAGTGTGTCACCAGTTTCCGTAGTATAGTGGTTATCACGTTCGCCTCACGGTCCCCGGTTCGAAACCGGGCGGAAACACATTTTGTGTTTTTCACTCTGACTGTGACAGAGTTATCTCCTGCTGCCTTTGGCTTCACAGACAAACAGACAATACAAAATGTTTAGACAAAAACAGAAAGAGAGTTTAAAAATTAGTTAAAATATTTATTAATAAGTGTAGAAACTGAAAACAGAACTTGATGAAATAAAAGAAGAAGGTTGTAAAGACTTCTGAATGTGTGCTATCTTGTCTTTTAAATTCAATCTGTATTCCTGATTGTTAGTCAGTGAGAGTAAAGAGGTGTGATCACGTGACTGCTAACTTGTAGTCACCTTCCTCGTTAGTATAGTGGACAGTATCTCCGCCTGTCACGCGGAAGACCGGGGTTCGATTCCCCGACGGGGAGTTCTTTTTCTATGGAATCTGATTTAACCACAACAGATAGATATCAGGATCCAGACTCTGAGAGATTAACAAGAAGATGGACACTAACCCATTTTACGTGTGCTGATATTAATTTATCACAGTCAGATTAAACAGCACAATAGTAAAGTTTAACTTCCTTAACTTTTCCCATTCATTCTCTATGGTAGTTCTTATCACTACGGATGTAATATATTTTTGACCACAGGAGAGATTTGGCGCTGTTTCCCCCTTTAATGTAAAGTGACCCAATTCTTACCGTTTTGAGTGACAGGCTGCATCAGTAGCAGTTTATCAACATTAATCGTGTTTTTTTCTCACATCCTTCTTACGTTCAGCCTCTATGACATGAAGCAGGAAATAGAAACTGGCCAAACAGAATAAAAAGAAAACAAGAAAAATCTTTATTTTTGTTTCAACTCTGACTTATAAATGTAAAACCAGTGAGGAGATAACTCTGTCACAGTCAAGAGCAGACAACAAAAAACATGTTTCCGCCCGGTTTCGAACCGGGGACCTTTCGCGTGTGAGGCGAACGTGATAACCACTACACTACGGAAACTGGTGACACACATGCTGACATCATATCAACTAGTTCTTGACCTCAAACCACAAACAAACACAAAAACACCTCAAACAGGTATTCCTCACATTAGAGAAGCTTCAGTAATGGACCCAGTCACAAAACATGTTTCTGCCCGGTTTCGAACCGAAGACCTCCCGCGCGGGTCCCCCTCATAGTAAAGCTTAACTTCCTTAACTTTTCCCATTCATTCTCTATGGTAGTTCTTATCACTACGGATGTAATATAGTTTTCACCACAGGTGAGATTTGGCGCTGTTTCCCCCTTTGACAGATTAAAGAGACCCAGTTTCTACCTGAGTGTTCATTAAGAACCACAATCAGGTCTATGCCAAGTAGGTTTAACTCACATGAGTGATATGTCGTAGTGTCTAGAATAACAATAATGATATAAAAGTCCATTAGAAATAATTATATTTAGGTAGCACAATATTTATGAGGTCTACTGTCATTAAACCCTGAATAACATTTAAAATACACTTCAAATCTACATAATCCTCTTGACCAGTTTCCATATCCTTGTTAATCTCTCAGAGTCTGGATCCTGATATCTATCTGTTGTGGTCAAATCAGATTCTATGGAAAAAGAACTCCCCGTCGGGGAATCGAACCCCGGTCTTCCGCGTGACAGGCGGAGATACTGTCCACTATACTAACGAGGAAGGTGGTGATTAGTATTGAGTCACGTGTTTAAAAAGGTCTACAGCCTCAGTATGTTATTTCATCGTGTTCTGTTTTTTATTGTTCCTTAACTTTTCCCATTCATTCTCTATGGTAGTTCTTATCACTACGGATGTAATATATTTTTGACCACAGGAGAGATTTGGCGCTGTTTTCCCCTTTCACAGATGTAAAGAGACCCAGTCTCTCAATCCTGGGTGTTGTTGATTTAGAACCCTGAACTAGAATAACACATAAAAAAAAAAAAAAAAAAGTGACAGGTCAACATTTAATGTGCCTTTTCTCACATCCAGCCTCTGTGATGTGAGGCTGAACATAGAAACTAGTCAAAAAATGAAAACACAAAGACAGTGCTTTGTTTTTGTTTCACTGCTGACTAATTAATTTAAAACAGGTAAGAACATAACCTTTTACATTTAGAGGAAGAAACACAAAACATGTTTCCGCCCGGTCTCGAACCGGGGACCTTTCGCGTGTTAGGCGAACGTGATAACCACTACACTACGGAAACTGATGGTGCGGACTGTGACGTCATACATCTCAGTTCTTGACCTGAAACCGCAAACATGGTTAGAAACCACTTGACTTATGGTGCTAATCACATGCTACAACCGAAACTGATGTTAGATGGACTTAATCTGACAGATAAGAGATGTAACAATGAGCATAGTACAGATATTTCAAAGGAACAATCAGTTGGTTCCAATAGGATTTTTTTTCTGGAGATCTAAGATTGAGAACATAAACTGGAGCTGTCGAATTATCAGGAACACAGTTTTAACTCAAACACAAGCCGTCGTTCATTATTTATACGTGTTCTGTTTTTAAAGTTTATTTTCTATGTCTTATTCAAAGTTGAATGACAGTACAGCTCATAAATATTGTGCTACTTAAAAATAATTATTTCTAATGGACTTTTTATTCTAGACACTACGACATATCACTCATGTGAGTTAAACCTACTTGGCATAGACCTGATTGTGGTTCTTAATGAACACTCAGGTAGAAACTGGGTCTCTTTACATCTGTCAAAGGGGGAAACAGCGCCAAATCTCACCTGTGGTCAAAAATATATTACATCCGTAGTGATA
Source organism: Notolabrus celidotus (assembly GCF_009762535.1). Taxonomy (NCBI): domain Eukaryota; kingdom Metazoa; phylum Chordata; class Actinopteri; order Labriformes; family Labridae; genus Notolabrus; species Notolabrus celidotus. Next base: position 63,346 of record NW_023260022.1, on the reverse strand, counting down.
AGAACTACCATAGAGAATGAATGGGAAAAGTTAAGGAAGTTAAGCTTTACTATGAGGGGGACCCGCGCGGGAGGTCCTCGGTTCGAAACCTGGCAGAAACATGTTTTGTGACTGGGTCCATTACTGACGCTTCTCTAAAGTGAGGAATACCTGTCTGAGGTGGTTTTGTGTTTGCTTGTTGTTTCAGGTCAAGAACTGGGTGGTATGACGTCACAATATGTGTCATCAGTTTCCGTAGTGTAGTGGTTATCACGTTCGCCTCACACGCGAAAGGTCCCCGGTTCGAAACCGGGCGGAAACATGTTTTGTGTTTTCTACTCTGACTGTGACAGAGTTATCTCCTCACTGGTTTTATGAGTATTAGTCAGAGTTCAAACTAAAATAAAGATTTTCTTGTTTTCTTTTTATTCTGTTTGGACAGTTTCTATTTCCTGCTTCTTTTCACAGAGTGATGTGAGAAAAAAACAAAGTTAATGTTGATAAACTGCTAATGATGCAGCCTGTCACTCAAAACGTTAAGAAACTGGGTCAATTCAATTCAATTCAATTTGCTTTATTGGCATTAACAAGGATATGTTGTTGCCAAAGAACATACAATGCATACACATACATTACATATATATTCATTAAATATTTTATATGCATTAATGAACGATGGTGTCACCCATACGGCATTTCTCAATGTCCTCACTTGAAGCGGTATGCTCATAAAACCTTCACCTGAAATCAAATATTATGGGATGCTGCGTCCCTCAGGCTGTGACAGGCAGACACATATTTAGCAGCCAGAGGAGCTGCTGACCCTTCCCCCAGGAGAACTGACAGTTTCACTTCTGGGGTTAATGTTGGGAAGTTTGTTACTATTTTAGTAATTTCCCTGTAGTGGGAATCTCTTAGTAAAAAGAACTTGCGCTCTTTCTGTGAAAGGGGGAAACAGCTCCACATCTCACATGTGGTCAAAGCTATATTACACCCGTAGTGATAAGAACTACCATAGAGAATGAATGGGAAAAGCTAAGGAAGTTAAGCTTTACTATTGTGCTGTGTAATCTGACTGTGAGAGAGTAATATCAGCACTCGTTTATTTTTTTAAATGACTGTGAGAACAAAACAAACAAAAAAACAGCTTTAAATGTATCTTCAAATCTTCATAATGAGCTTGACCAGTTTCCATCTTCTTGTTAATCTCTCAGAGTCTGGATCCTGATATCTATCTGTTGTGGTTAAATCAGATTCTGTAGAAAAAGAACTCCCCGTCGGGGAATCGAACCCCGGTCTTCCGCGTGACAGGCGGAGATACTGTCCACTATACTAACGAGGAAGGTGACAGATGGCGTAAGTTGTCCCTTAATACACCTGGGCTTTCGCTGACACTCAGGACTACAGTTTCAACTCAAACTCACTGTACGGCTCACATTCAGAACTCTTTAAAGCCTTATTTCATTACTTCCACATGCTCTGTTAGTTTCTACAGTGATTTATATATTCTAACTGAGTGGTGATGTGACTCTCTCATAATCAGAGTAAACAGCACAATAGTAAAGCTTAACTTCCTTAACTTTTCCCATTCATTCTCTATGGTAGTTCTTATCACTACGGATGTAATATATGTTTGACCACAGGGGAGATTTGGCGCTGTTTCCTCCTTTAAAGGTGACATATTCTGCTCTTTTTCATCAACATATATTGGTCTAAGAGGTCCCCAAAACATGTCTTTAAAGTTTATTGCTAAAAAAAACCACTTTGAAATCAGATTTTGGTCTGCCTGTAAACCCCTCTTTGTCAGTCCTGCTCAGAACAGGCTGTTTTCTGTGGCTGTGCCTTTAAATGAGAATGAGCCGCGTCCCCTCAGGAAGTGGGTGTGGCCTCGGCTCTCCAGCATGTTGATCTAATGTTTCATGTTGGCTGAATATACACGGCTGCTCACAGACCCGCGTTACTTCAACCCTCTGAATCTGATCCGGAATCTGATCCTGACGGAGAGGCGCCTGCAGCAGGACCTTTCTGAACCATTGGTCACAGATTTAGTGTTTCTTGTTGTTTTATTTGTCAGTATGTCGATGTGTGTCTTGGTACACAGCTACAGCTATGAACATGTAGCTATGTGGCTATGCTAACTAGCGCTAGCACTTATCCATGACAAATACAAATCATCCACTAGATCTTCAAATCTGCAGACGTGGGGAGTCAAACCGACCTTTGTGTTTATTAAGACAGCCTACAACTAGCATGCCTCCCTCCTAAGCTCCTTGTTAGCACACATGTGTGCAGGGAATGAAAAACGGAGGAGGGGTTGAGTTGTATTTTATACAGTCTACGGGCTGAACAAGCTCCGAGCTCTGACTTCCTGTTACAGACCGGATGGCGTTGTGACGTATGAAAAACACTGAAAACTGAAACGGCTGGTTTCAGCACACATTTACAGAAAGGTGGAGAAATCAGAACAGGGGCAGAATGGACTCTTTTACTTTTCAGGGGGTTTGTAGACAAGGACACAGATTTCAGGTAGAGAACCATTAAAAAGTCCATTTTGCATGATATGTCACCTTTAATGTAAAGAGACCCAGTTTCTGAACATTTTGAGTGACAGGTCCCAGCAGTTATATCATTACTATTATTGTGGCTTTTCTCACAATCATCTTATTCAAACCATTTATTTGAAGTTATGAGAAGTTGTGAGCTAACACGATGAGTATCTGGCTCCAGCCTCTTTGAAATGAGGCAGGAAATGGAATAAAAAGAAAACATGAAGGCACAGCTTTATTTTAGTTTGAACTCTGACTAATACTCATAAAACCAGTGAGGAGATAACTCTGTCACAGTCAAGAGTAGAAAACAAAAAACATGTTTCCGCCCGGTTTCGAACCGGGGACCTTTCGCGTGTGAGGCGAACGTGATAACCACTACACTACGGAAACTGATGAAGGATGGGACGGTGACGTCACACTATTTATATAAAAAAAGTACACGTGCAGAGGTAAGGAAATGAAACACGTAACCTTAATGTTTGAAAACATAATATCAAGTTACACTATCAGTAACCATACAAACAACACAGCAGCTGTGAGATTATCTTCAGCATTATAACAATGATAAAGGTGAGAGTGATGTTAATAGTTGTTGATGTTAGAGTCAGGCAGGTGGGTGGCAGCATGGGACAGGAAGAGTTAAAGTGAGAGACAGGCAAAGGGAGGAGAGAGAGGGAAAGACAGGATCCCAGTGTGTCAGTCTAAGCCTATAGCAGCATAACTAAGACCTGGTCCAAGCCTGATCCAGCTCTAACTATAAGCTTTATCAAAAAGGAAAGTTTGAAACCTACTCTTAAGTCTTAGTCTTAAAATCAATCAATCTTTATTTATAAAGCGCCAAATCCCAAAAAATGCTATCTCAAGATGCTTTTACAAACAGAGCAGATCTAGACCGTACTCTATGTTCTATTATTAACAAAGACCCAACATCAAGACCGGATCAGATCCAGTCCCCTCTTACAGACAGGACTCAGTCTGATCTCATCTTAATCCACCATGAGCAGAGCACTTTGCAGCATTTAGCAAGTTACAGTGGCAAGGACAAACTTCCTTTAACAGGCAGAAACCTCCAGCAGGACCAGACTCATGTTAGACACACATCTGCTGAGACCGTGTTGGAGAGAGGGATAGAGGGAGATGAAGAGAGAGAGAGAGATGATAGTGGGGAGACGGATAGTAGTAGTTGTAGCAGCTGGAGTCTGGACCACGTCCACAGCAGCAGAGATCCAGAGGAACCTACGAGACAAGGGAGCTCAGGGACTCCAGAAAGGTCTATGGTTAGTAACTTTAATGGGACAGGAAGAGTTAAAGTGAGAGACAGGCAGAGAGAGGAGAGAGAGGGAAAGACAGGATCCCAGTGTGTCAGTCTAAGCCTATAGCAGCATAACTAAGACCTGGTCCAAGCCTGATCCAGCTCTAACTATAAGCTTTATCAAAAGGAAAGTTTGAAGCCTACTCTTAAAAGTAGAGAGGGTGTCTGCCTCCCGGACCCTGACTGGTAGATGATTCCAAAGGAGAGGGGCCTGATAACTGAAGGCTCTACCTCCCATACTACTTTTAGAGACTTTAGGTACGAGGAGCAGGCCTGCATGTTCCAGAGGGGTAATAGGACACTATTAGCCATTTCATTATATTCTATTACAGAATCCACTGATTAAAACAAATTTCAAAGCTGTCAGTCTAAGCTAATCTAATCTCATATTAATATAAGGACATTTCAATCCTGATCAGATTTGCAGATGCCACAAAAGTCACACAAAGCTGTGTGAGCTCCCAGTAACCCTCCAGTGGTTCCATCCCAGCATCACCACAGTTACACCCACACACAGAGAGAGAGAGAAAGAGAGAGAAAGAGCGAGAGAGAGAGAGAGAGAGAGAGAGAGGGAGAGAGAGAGAGAGAGAGAGAGAGAGAGAGAGAGAGAGGGAGAGAGAGAGAGAGCAGAGAGAGACAGAGAGCGAGAGAGAGAGAGAGAGGAGAGAGAGAGAGATAGGAGGAGAGAGAGAGA
>NW_023260022.1:41739-58312 GCF_009762535.1 Notolabrus celidotus | reverse complement strand
GAAATGAGGCTGCCTTGGGATAAACGTGTGGGACAGACGACGGATTGAGCGTCCGTGAAGTGCAGGCAAAAGAGTGGATTAGTGTGCAGGACTGGGAGGAAATCAGCGCAGGTGAGCTGACAGGTTATCACTGCATCATACATCAGGAATCACTGTGTGGCAAAGCCTTGAAAATGGACCATGTGATGAGCACCATAACACGAGCAGTTAACTTCATAAGAGCCATAGGTTTAAATCAGCGCCAGTTCAAGTCTTTTCTGGAGGAGCTGGGTTCAGAATATGGTGACTTGCTCCATCACACAGAGGTGCGATGGCTGAGCCAAGGAGAAGTGCTGTAAAGGTGTTTCGAGTTGCGTGAGGAGATCTGTCAGTTCATGGAGAGCAAAGGGAAAGACACAACAGAGCTCCACGATACAAAGTTTCTGTGTGACATCACGAGCCATCTCACTGCGCTCAACCTGCAGCTTCAGGGGCGGGGCCGAGGACTCACAGACATGTACGCTGCAGTGAGGGCTTTTAAAACCAAGCTGCGCCTGTGGGAGACGCAGATGCTGCAAGAAAACTTGAGCCATTTTCCGTGCTGCCAAACTACCTGTGTGAACAACTGTTCTCTTTGATGAAGTTAAAGGGGACATATCACGCTTTTTTCATCAACATATATTGGTCTAAGAGGTCCCCAAAACATGTCTTTAAAGTTTATGCTCAAAAAAACACTTTGAAATCAGATTCTGGTCTGCCTGAAAAACCCTCTTCTTCAGTCCTCCTCAGAACAGTCTGTTTTCTCTCTGACCACGCCCCCTCAGGAAGTGGATGTGCCTCAGCTCTCCAGCACGTTGATCTAATGTTTACATGTTGGCTGAATATACACGGCTGCTCACAGACCCGCGTTACTTCAACCCTCTGAATCTGATCCAGAATCTGATCCTGACGGAGAGGCGCCTGTAGCAGGACCTTTCTGAAGGATTGGTCACAGATTTAGTGTTTCTTGTTGTTTTATTTATCAGTATGTAGACGTGTGTCTTGGTACACAGCTACGAACATGTAGCTATGTGGCTATGCTAACTAGCTCTAGCACTTATCCATGATAAATAAAAATCATCCACTAGATCTTCAAATCTGCAGACGTGGGGAGTAAAACCGACCTCTGCCAGAAAGACAGCGGGACCTTTTATGAAGGATTGGTCACAGATTTAGTGTTTCTTGTTGTTTTATTTGTCAGTATGTAGACGTGTGTCTTGGTACACAGCTACAGCTACAGCTACGAACATATAGCTATGTGGCTATGCTAATTAGCGCTAGCACTTATCCATGACAAATAAAAATCATCCACTACATCTTCAAATCTGCAGACGCGGGGAGTAAAACCGACCTTTGTGTTTATTAAGACAGCCTACAACTAGCATGCCTCCCTCCTAAGCTCCTTGTTAGCACACATGTGTGCAGGGAATGAAAAATGGAGGAGGGGTTGAGTTGTATTTTATACAATCTATGGGCTGAACAAGCTCCGAGCTCTGACTCCGTTACAGACCGGATATTGTTGTTACGTAACAAAAACACTGAAGTCTGAAACGGCTCGTTTCACACACATTTACAGAAAGGTGTAGAAATCAGAACAGGGGCAGAATGGATTTTTTTCATTCTCGGGGGGTTTGTAGACATGCCAGGGACACATATTTCAGGTAAAGAACCATTAAAAAGTCCATTTTGCATGATATGTCACCTTTAAACTAAACATCTCACAGGAGTCGTCTTACTGATGAACACCTTCACTCTATCCTAGGTCCACTGCTGTTCTCACTGTATCTACTGCCTCTGGGTTCCATCCTGAGAAAGCATGGCATCTCCTTCCACTGCTACGCTGATGACAGTCAAATATATGTGCCGCTGAAAAAGAAAAATGCCCTTTCCCTCTCACCACTTCTTGCGTGCCTTGAAGACATCAAAGCATGGATGGCTTTGAACTTCCTAAACTTCAATGAAAAAAAGAAAGAAGTAATGGTGTTTGGTCCCAGTGGCCCTTGTGAAGTCCCTCCGGTTGATCTGGGCCCTTTGGCCGTCTATTTTAAGTCGAAAGTCTCAAACTTGGGTTTTAAGCTTGACAGTGATTTTAAGATGGATCAGCAGATCAGCTCTATAGTAAAGTCCAGCTTTTTTCACATTAGGCAGCTGGCAAAGGTGAAGCCTTTCCTTGCACGACAGCACTTTGAAACAGTAATCCATGCCTTTGTCACATCCCGGCTGGATTACTGCAATGCACTTTATTTAGGAATCAGTCAGTCCTCCCTCGCACGTCTCCAGTTGGTCCAGAATGCAGCCGCTCGCCTTTTAATTGGAGCACGTAAAAGGGAGCACATAACGCCCATTTTAGCCTCCCTCCACTGGTTGCCTGTGCATTTTAGAGTCCATTTTAAGATTCTTTTATTTGTTTTTTAATCTTTAAATGTTCTCGCCCCGCCCTACCTCTCTGAGCTGATCCATCTCTACGCCCCTGTTCGGTGCCTCAGGTCAGCTGATCAGCTGCTCCTGGAGGTACCGAGGTCCAAGAGGAAGCTCAGGGGGGATAGGGCTTTTTCTGTCGCTGCTCCCAAACTGTGGAACGATCTTCCTTTAGCCGTCAGACAAACCTCCTCACTGTCCACTTTTAAAACTCGTCTTAAAACCCATTTTTATTCCCTGGCTTTCGACTCAGCATGAGACCCTGCTCTTGTTTCAGTGCCTTTTTATTTTTATTTTTATTTTATCTTATTGTTCTTATTGATTTTATGATTTTATTGTTCGTTTTTATCCATTATGTTTCTGTACAGCACTTTGTGTCCAACTGCTGTTGTTCTTAAAGTGCTTTATAAATAAAGTTGAGTTGAGTTGAGTATCCTGAGGATTTCCTCAGCTCAGAGCCTGACCCCAAACATTGATGAACTTGTATCCAAGATGAGATGCTGAGTATCTGTCTTAGACTAGTGTGCATCACAGAGCAGCAGACTGAGCTGAAATATGTTTCCTTTTTGCACTTTTTCTCACCACCACAGGGCATTTTTGGTTTTGCTTTGCAGAATTTTTTTTTTCTAATGTTGTTGGCCTGTGGAAAAATATTTTCATAAGAAATGAGTAAAGCTCATTCATTAGATAAGCTGCAGATTGAGCAATAAGAAATGAATGCAACATATTTTTCATTTTTTAAATGTTTATAGCAATAACTTAAGCTTTGCTAGTTCAATGTTCAATATGTGCAATAAGTTCATTTCAATAAGTTTTGCATTAAACATTCAACCAGTCCGGCCCTTGACTTGCACCGATTTCTTTATTTTGGCCCTCTGTGTATTTGAGTTTGACACCCCTGCTCTAAGACAAACCTCAATGTTGGAGCTATTTGTTTATTTTTTGTATTTAGTTGTTTATTTAGTTTGTAGTATTAGTTGTTAGATTTATCTAAACTTTTCTTTTTATAACTCATTTAAGTTAGATTTTTGGGGTTATATTTTTTACTAGTCATTTGTTTAGTATATTTAGATTTTTTTGTATGTTTAGTATTTCTTTTGTTTGTTTTTGTTTCTTTGGTAATTAGAAATTGTGGGCACCGGAGGTTATTTAGGTAGGTAGGTGGCAGAAGGCTGGCATGCACCTGGGTGGGCCTATGGTTTTTTACCAGCGCAAGAGAGGCAGCAGGAGCTGTGAGTTTCTTTGTTCCTTTTTGTTTGCTTGCTTGCCATCAGAAATAAACCATTGAAAACCGCTGAGCGTACATCACATCCCCACGGTGCATCAGTGACCCTTTGATTAAGTTTACTTAAAGGTGACATATCACGCTTCTTTCATCAACATATATTGGTCTAAGAGGTCCCCAAAACATGTCTTTAAAGTTTATGCTCAAAAAAACACTTTGAAATCAGATTTCGGTCTGCCTGAAAAACCCTCTTCTTCAGTCCTCCTCAGAACACTCTGTTTTCTCTCTGACCACGCCCCCTCAGGAAGTGGATGTGCCTCGGCTCTCCAGCACGTTGATCTAATGTTTACATGTTGGCTGAATATACACGGCTGCTCAGAGATCGCGTTACTTCAACCCTCTGAATCTGATCCTGATGGAGAGGCGCCTGTAGCAGGACCTTTCTGAACGATTGGTCACAGATTTAGTGTTTCTTGTTGTTTTATTTATCAGTATGTAGACGTGTGTCTTGGTACACAGCTACGAACATGTAGCTATGTGGCTATGCTAACTAGCTCTAGCACTTATCCATGATAAATAAAAATCATCCACTAGATCTTCAAATCTGCAGACGTGGGGAGTAAAACCGACCTCTGCCAGAAAGGCAGCAGGACCTTTTATGAAGGATTGGTCACAGATTTAGTGTTTCTTGTTGTTTTATTTGTCAGTATGTCGACGTGTGTCTTGGTACACAGCTACAGCTACAGCTACAGCTACAGCTACGAACATATAGCTATGTGGCTATGCTAATTAGCGCTAGCACTTATCCATGACAAATAAAAATCATCCACTAGATCTTCAAATCTGCAGACGCGGGGAGTCAAAGCGACCTTTGTGTTTATTAAGACAGCCTACAACTAGCATGCCTCCCTCCTAAGCTCCTTGTTAGCACACGTGTGTGCAGGGAATGAAAAACGGAGGAGGGGTTGAGTTGTATTTTATACAGTCTATGGGCTGAACAAGCTCCGAGCTCTGACTCCGTGACACACCGGATATTGTTGTTACGTAACAAAAACACGGAAGTCTGAAACGGCTGGTTTCACACACATTTACAGAAAGGTGGAGAAATCAGAACAGGGGCAGAATGGATTTTTTTCATTCTCGGGGGGTTTGTAGACAGGGACACAGATTTCAGGTAAAGAACCATTAAAAAGTCAATTTTGCATGATATGTCACCTTTAAACTAAACATCTCACAGGAGTCGTCTTACTGATGAACACCTTCACTCTATCCTAGGTCCACTGCTGTTCTCACTGTATCTACTGCCTCTGGGTTCCATCCTGAGAAAGCATGGCATCTCCTTCCACTGCTACGCTGATGACAGTCAAATATATGTGCAGCTGAAAAAGAAAAATGCCTTTTCCCTCTCACCACTTCTTGCGTGCCTTGAAGACATCAAAGCATGGATGGCTTTGAACTTCCTAAACTTCAATGAAAAAAAGACAGAAGTAATGGTGTTTGGTCCCAGTGGCCCCTGTGAACTCCCTCCGGTTGATCTGGGCCCTTTGGCCGTCTATTTTAAGTGGAAAGTCTCAAACTTGGGTTTTAAGCTTGACAGTGATTTTAAGATGGATCAGCAGATCAGCTCTATAGTAAAGTCCAGCTTTTTTCACATTAGGCAGCTGGCAAAGGTGAAGCCTTTCCTTGCACGACAGCACTTTGAAACAGTAATCCATGCCTTTGTCACATCCCGGCTGGATTACTGCAATGCACTTTATTTAGGAATCAGTCAGTCCTCCCTCGCACGTCTCCAGTTGGTCCAGAATGCAGCCGCTCGCCTTTTAATTGGAGCACGTGAAAGGGAGCACATAACGCCCATTTTAGCCTCCCTCCATTGGTTGCCTGTGCATTTTAGAGTCCATTTTAAGATTATTTTATTTGTTTTTAAATCTTTAAATGGTCTCGCCCCGCCCTACCTCTCTGAGCTGATCCATCTCTACGCCCCTGCTCGGTGCCTCAGGTCAGCTGATCAGCTGCTCCTGGAGGTACCGAGGTCCAAGCGGAAGCTCAGGGGGGATAGGGCTTTTTCTGTCGCTGCACCCAAACTGTGGAACGATCTTCCTTTAGCCGTCAGACAAGCCCCCTCACTGTCCACTTTTAAAACTCGTCTTAAAACCCATTTTTATTCCCTGGCTTTCGACTCAGCATGGGACCCTGCTCTTGTTTCAGTGCCTTTTTATTTTTATTTTTATTTTTCAACTTTATTTTATCTTATTGTTCTTATTGATTTTATGATTTTATTGTTTGTTTTTATCCATTATGTTTCTGTACAGCACTTTGTGTCCAACTGCTGTTGTTCTTAAAGTGCTTTATAAATAAAGTTGAGTTGAGTATCCTGAGGATTTCCTCAGCTCAGAGCCTGACCCCAAACATTGATGAACTTGCATCCAAGATGATGTGCTGAGTATCTTAGACTAGTGTGCATCACAGAGCAGCAGACTGAGCTTTAATATGTTTCCTTTTTGCACTTTTTCTCACCACCACAGGGCATTTTTGGTTTTGCTTTGCAGATTTTTTTTTTCTAATGTTGTTGGCCTGTGGAAAAATATTTTCAAAAGAAATGAGTAAAACTCATTCATTAGATAAGCTGCAGATTGAGCAATAAGAAATGAATGCAACATATTTTTCATTTTTTAAATGTTTATAGGCAAAAACTTAAGCTTTGCTAATTCAATGTTCAATATGTGCAATAAGTTCATTTCAATAAGTTTTGCATTAAACATTAAACCAGTCCGGCCCTTGACTTGCACCGATTTCTTTATTTTGGCCCTCTGTGTATTTGAGTTTGACACCCCTGCTCTAAGACAAACCTCAATGTTGGAGCTATTTGTTTATTTTTTGTATTTAGTTGTTTATTTTGTTTGTAGTATTAGTTGTTAGATTTATCTAAACTTTTCTTTTTATAACTCATTTAAGTTAGATTTTTGGGGTTATATTTTTTACTAGTCATTTGTTTAGTATATTTAGATTTTTTTGTATGTTTAGTATTTCTTTTGTTTGTTTTTGTTTCTTTGGTAATTACAAACTGTGGGCACCGGAGGTTATTTAGGTAGGTAGGTGGCAGAAGGCCGGCATGCACCTGGGTGGGCCTATGGTTTTTTACCAGCGCAAGAGAGGCAGCAGGAGCCGTGATTTTCTTTGTTCCTTTTTGTTTGCTTGCTTGCCATCAGAAATAAACCATTGAAAACCGCTGAGCGTACATCACATCCCCACGGTGCATCAGTGACCCTTTGATTAAGTTTAGTTAAAGGTGACATATCATGCTTTTTTCATCAACATATATTGGTCTAAGAGGTCCCCAAAACATGTCTTTAAAGTTTATGCTCAAAAAAACACTTTGAAATCAGATTTTGGTCTGCCTGAAAAACCCTCTTCTTCAGTCCTCCTCAGAACAGTCTGTTTTCTCTCTGACCACGCCCCCTCAGGAAGTGGGTGTGGCCTCGGCTGTCCAGCATGTTGATCTAATGTTTACATGTTGGCTGAATATACACGGCTGCTCACAGACCCGCGTTACTTCAACCCTCTGAATCTGATCCTGACGGAGAGGCGCCTGCAGCAGGACCTTTTCTGAAGGATTGGTCACAGATTTAGTGTTTCTTGTTGTTTTATTTGTCAGCATGTCGACGTGTGTCTTGGGACACAGCTACGAACATGTAGCTATGTGGCTATGCTAACTAGCGCTAGCACTTATCCATTATAAATAAAAATCATCCACTAGATCTTCAAATCTGCAGACGTGGGGAGTCAAAGCGACCTTTGTGTTTATTAAGACAGCCTACAACTAGCATGCCTCCCTCCTAAGCTCCTTGTTAGCACACATGTGTGCAGGGAATGAAAAACGGAGGAGGGGTTGAGTTGTATTTTATACAGTCTATGGGCTGAACAAGCTCCGAGCTCTGACTTCCTGTTACAGACCGGATATTGTTGTTACGTAACAAACACACTGAAGTCTGAAACGGCTGGTTTCAGCACACATTTACAGAAAGGTGGAGAAATCAGAACAGGGGCAGAATGGATTCTTTTCATTCTCGGGGGGTTTGTAGACAGGGACACATATTTCAGGTAGAGAACCATTATAAAGTCAATTTTGCATGATATGTCACCTTTAAAGTTTGAGTTTGATACTTTAATTATTCTTTGAGTTTTTTATGACTACACTCACATTCAAATCCTCCTAGAAATAAAAGCAGAGTCACATCAGGAGGAAATCATGAAACCGTGCGTCTGATTTAATCAACAGACTGACACGGATGCTAAATCCTGCTGTCACGATCCTGCTGTGGTGCGGATTAACAGCAGGGTGCAGCACAACGTCGCCACCTGCAGGCTGCAGTTTATTCCCCTGATGCCACTGGTCTACCGTCAACATCTTTACCTCTACTTTAACTTTCTACAGGTAAATATAAAGACTGTTGAGTTTTCTGACCTTTTGGCAGCTGGGCAAAGCGGTCGCAGGACAACCACACGCCTCCTGTCGATGTCAGCTGTTCCTGGGTCAGACTGGAGGAGAGAGAATGAAGGGAACGAGGAGGAGAGGGAGGGTGAATCTCATACTCCAGAGAAGCTTGTAAAATGATACCCACACAAACAGGTTTTTATAAAAAATTGGACACAAAAACAACAAACCTCTTGAAGTTCAGGGTATCATTACAGAAGTTTGTGTCATTTTATTTCTCTTCTATTGTTCAGAGATGAAAAATTACACCTGGGACTCTAACACAATGTTGGATCAAGTTTTTCAGCAGCACATGCGTGAAGATAAAGATGACAGGGTTTCTGCAGAAATCAGACGGTCAAATTCAATGCTTTTTAATGCTATACTTTAAATGTTTAATGCCATGACCGTGAACTCAAGAAAAAATATGCATGGGCGCTGGTGGCCTAGTGGTCCAAGCGTCCCACGTAAAGAGGCTACAGTCCTCGTTGCAGGGGTCTCCGGTTTGATTCCCGACCGGTAAACCCTTTCCTGCACGTCTTCCCCCGCTCTCTACTCCTCATATTTCCTGTCTCTCTTCAGCTGTCCTGTCAAATAAAGGCAAAAAGCTCCAAAAATATGATGATTTTTATATGAAAACTGTCACGACAGATATCTCATCTTAAATATATCAGAACCTATGGAGCTGAGAGAGGACTTATTTTACAGTCATGGCCAAAAGTTTTGAGAATGACACAACTATTCATTTTCACAAAGTCTGCTGTTTCAGTTTTTATAATGGCAATTTGCATATACTCCAGAATGTTATGAGGAGTGATCAGCTCAACTGCAATTCATTGCAAAGTCCCTCTTTGCCTTGAAAATGAACTTTATCACCAAAAACACATTTCCACTGCATTTCAGCCCTGCCACAAAAGGACCAGCTAACATCATTTCAATGACACACAGGTGTCACACACATTAACACAGGTGTGGGTGTTGATGAGGACAAGGCTGGCGATCAATCTGTCATGATTGAGTGACTGGACACTTTAAAAGGAAGATGGTGCATGACACCATTGTTCCTCATCTGTTAGCCATGGTTACCTGCAAGGAAACACGTGCAGCCATCATGCATTGCACAAAAAGGGCCTAACAGGGAAGTTTATAGCAGCGAGTAAGATTGCACCTCAGTCAACCGTCTATCCAATTATCAAGAACTTCAAGGAGAGAGGTTCAATTGTTGCCAAACAGGCTCCAGGGCGCCCAAGAAAGTCCAGCAAGCACCAGGACCGTCTCCTGAAGGTGTTACAGCTGCGGGATCGGGCCACCACCAGTGCAGAGCTTGCTCAGGAATGGCAGCAGGCAGGTGTGAGTGCATCTGCACGCACAGTGAGGCCAAGACTTTTGGAGGAAGGCCTGGTGTCAAGGAGGGCAGCAAAGAAGCCACTTCTCTCCAGTAAAAACATCAGGGACAGACTGATATTCTGCAGAAGGTACAGGGACTGGACTGCTGAGGACTGGGGTAAAGTCATTTTCTCTGATGAATCCCCTTTCCGATTGTTTGGGGCATCTGGAGGAAGGCTTGTTCGGAGAAGACGAGGTGAGCTAAATGTGCATTCTGCCTGCTTTTGCTCTCCACACAGGCAGTTTTTCCTGCAAACATCAAAGCCTGCATAAATATGATTGGGCGATTCTACTGGTGCAGAAACCAGAGCAACCCTTTTATGTAGAATCTGTAAACAGAGATTAAAACTCTGTGTGTGTGTGTGTGTGTGTGTGTGTGCATTGTACCCCTGTAGAGGCGAGCTCAGTACGACGTCCAGAAGCTGCGTGACTCCCTCCAAAACCTCGACCGTGGCGTCCCTGATTTGTCGACGCAGACTGATTCCTGAGACACAAAGAGGAGACAACAGAGAGACAGAGACGGACGTCAGGATGCTGCTAAAGGTCTTCTTTCAGTCACAGAGGAAGTCAGAGATAGACGTGACATTGTATCTGATTTCACAGTATTGTTACCTTGACTCTTGGGCAGCCAGTAGTACACTGTGGACAGAGTCAGGACACTCTTCATCATGGACTCTGATAACTTCTCTACATCCTGCAGGAAAGAGAGAAAGACAAAAACTGATTTCTCTCAGATACTTGTGTTTAATTTGTGATAAATCTGTCCAAGACTGAGCTTATTATCATTCCAGCCAGTCCCACTGTGGACCCACAGATCAATATCCAGTTTGGATCACAAAACCTCATGCCCACTAAGTCTGCCCGAAATCTGGGTGTCATGATCGATGACCAGCTAACCTTCAGGGTTCATGTTGCCTCGATTGCTCGGTCCTGCCGTTTTTCCCTCTATAACATCAAGAGGATCAGACCCTACCTGACAGAACACGCAACACAGCTCCTGGTTCAAGCTCTTGTAATGTCACGCATTGACTACTGCAACTCTCTACTGGCAGGCCTCCCTGCATTCACAGTTAAACCTCTGCAGATGATCCAGAACGCAGCAGCAGCACGTCTGGTCTTCAACCAGCCTAAAGGCTGATTTATACTTCTGCGTCGCCCTACGCAGCAGGGGCTGACGCGGACATGAGCCCCACATACTTCTGCGTCGGTGTGTCCGTGTCGCGCAGTAATTCTCCGCCGAAACGCCTGAGGGCAGTGCGGTCTCTCTGATAGCCGGTCTCCTACTTCCGGCCCGCTACGATCTCTGTTTACTTTTCCACATCAATTCAGAGCGTGTTATGCTAATCTACAGCTGATACATGTTGCTGTTTATCGTACAGACATGATTACATGAAGAATAGAGAGGAGGAGATGAAATACACGGCCGATGTGTGGCCGATGTCCGGGATCCCGGAAGTGCTGTGAATGCGGGAAAGACAAAGCCGCCGAGCGGACCAATCACAGGGCTTGCGGTCTGCGTCGGCTCTACGCGGAGTTACATTTTGGAGGAGGTGCACGTCAGCTACGTGCGTAGGCCTCTGCGTAGGTACGGGAGCTACGCAGACCTACGGCGTAGGCTACGCCGTCAGTTAGACGCAGAAGTATAAATCAGCCTTAAGACAGCTCATGTCACTCCCCTGCTCATGCAGCTACACTGGCTTCCAGTTGCAGCTCGCATCAGATACAAAACTCTAATCATGACTTACAAAGCAGGAACCAAAACCGCTCCAGTTTACCTGGAACCCCTCATCCAGGTCTACTGCCCTTCTCGCCCGCTACGCTCAGCCTCTGAAAAGCACCTAGTGCTTCCAGCACACAAGGCCTCAAAATCACTAGCTGGACTCTTCTCTTCTGTTGTCCCTAAATGGTGGAATGAATTGGCCAACTCCATTCGATCTGCAGAGTCCCTCTCTACTTTCCAAAGACAGCTAAAGACCCAGCTCTTTAGGAAGCACTATGCACTTAGCTAGACTGTTCTCCACTGTTGTCCCCAGTGACAGATCATGTCTTCCAGCTACAGTTGACTCACACTGTCCTGCTCTACTCTGGGACTCTGTGTTCAGGTCTGGAGTGACCCAGCACTTGGTACTTTGGTCATTATTGTGGTGATGTTAATTGTTGATGATGATAATGGAAGGTCTTAAATGGTTTGGTTGCTTCATTGTAGATGTTCCTTATTTACTTTGTGCATTGCCTTTACACTGCTTGGCAGTACCTGCACCCAAATGGACTTGAAGCTCTTTGTTCCTCTTACTGATCTTGTTTCCTCTTGTCTAGATCTTTGCTTGTGTTGTTCTTGTTCTCGTATGTACGTCGCTTTGGATAAAAGCGTCTGCTAAATGACATTTTAACATTGTAACATTGTAAATCAACATAAACTGATTAACAAGACTTCTCCAGAGACCAACCCGCACTTTGTTTTCTAAAGAAGTAACCTGACCTGCTGTGAAGGCAGCGGAGGTTTGGAGAAGGCCAGGCTGAGTTTTGTAGCTTCCTGGGACACCGCCTTCACTGCCTGGCCTGAGGACAGAGGAGAGAGTCGTGCATCACGTTAAAATATCATAATAAAGAGCTTTAATCTGGATATTTATTTTAATAGCAGCTGGATTTGTTTATGCATGAACTAGGACTTGTTATGAGGACGGTCTTGGAAATAACGTCAAGCTGGAAATGCATACGTTGGATTTTTGATGAATGTAGGAATTATAAAACACGTTATTTACATTAAAGCATCCATCTAAGGTGAAATTTAGCATCCATGAATGAATACGACAATAAAGAAATGAAAGAAGGAAAGGAAATGTGATGGCAGTCATGATAAGCTATACTCTCTATACTATACTCACTATCACCTCTCTCTCTTACTCCCCTCTATCTGTCTTTCCAGACCCAACTCAGTCGAGGCATGATGGCTGTCTAACATGAGTCTGGTCCTGCTGGAGGTTTCTGCCTGTTAAAGGAAGTTTTTCCTCTCCACTGTAACTTGCTAAATACTGCGATGTGCAATGCTCATGATGGATTAAGGTGGGGTCAGACTGAGTCTTACCCTGTCTTGGTGTTGGGTCTCTGTTCATAATTTGACATAGAGTGGTCTAGACCTGCTCTGTTTTTAAAATGCTTGAGATAACGTTTGTTGTGATTTGGCGCTGTACAAATAAAGATAGATTGATTGATTGATTGATTGATTGATACTCACTCAGAGTGTCCCAGAAGTTGGAGAGGTTGAACGCTCCATCAGACTCATTGGACTCTCCGTCTGTGGAGGGAAATATAATAATATGAGAGAGATCTTCTTCTACAAGTTGCATTAAACTTTGAACTCTCTCCCAAAGCACGTTCATGACCGCACTGACCGCCTCACATTCAAACTCCAGCTGGCTTTTAACTGTTGATGATTTTTACAACCATTGTTTTTCTGAGTTGTTTCTTTTAGTGTGTGCTTTTATGATCTGTAAAGTGGCTTTGAGTATTCTGAAATAAAATGAATATTAAATGTATTGTTATTATTAAAAGACAAACACTCTAATTAAATGTTGAAGGGAAAAATGTAAAAAATAGATTGACACTAAGGCTTCTTAAAGGCACTATGAGGAGTTTTTCACCAGCTGAGAAACAGACTGCAACCAACACTGATGTCTCTTTATGATCTTCAAAAGCAAAGAAAACCATAAACAACAACACTGATCTTCTCTGTTGTCATTTTTAAAGCCTTAAACCACTCAGAGGAGGGTAGGTGTCACACCACATGATTGACATTTGGCTTTAGAAACACCCTTTTTCAGCTGTTTTCATGGCAAATAATCACATTGAGTGATACATCTGGGTGTTAGAAGACAGCAGGGTGAGGTTTTTGTTGAAAACACTACTTTTGCATGTACAGAAGAAGAGATAAGAGGTATCACTTTGTCCACAATGGGGCGCCTAAATTGATATAAATCAAAAGTTCCTCACAGCAGCTTTAAGAAAGCTTCTCTGCACATTTAAAATCACTGACATTAGTCCCAAAAAATTGCTTCAGCTCAAAGAAGCTTTAATATGAGCCGTCAGTCGAATGGTGGAAAATAAAACAGCATCAAATTTTAAATAATGCTTCTTGTCTCTGTTTTAAATATCTGTTTTAGACTTTTAAATCATGCAAAAATCAATATGTAAAATATAATAAACAGATTATTCACCTATGATGTGAATAAGTGCAGGCTTAAACATTACAAAAGGCTGCTGTGGTTGTGGTGTAATATTTACTTACAATAAATTATTGACAACACTGTACAAATTTGGTTTGTTTACATTATTATTTGACTCATAATTCACTAAAGCTAAATTATTCTTCAATTTAAAGCTATTATTTCAATATATTAGTATTTCTGTGAGTATCTTAAAAAATAGAATATCGTTAAAGAATGTATTTTTCCAGTATTTTTATACGACATTAAACACATTTAAAATATTCTATTATTAATATATTTAAAGCTCCTGTGAGGAACTTTCTTTTTGTGTTGACTTTGGCGCCCCCCTGTGGACTAAGTGATCTTGCTTATTTTGCCCTGCACATGTGTAAATTATGTTATCTCCTCCTGCTTTCAACTAACAGTCAACTATTTCACTCATTTCACTCATTAAGAACATTTAATGCAGAAAAGGGGTTTTTCTTGACGTGCTGTCAATCACCTCATCTGACACCTACCCTCTCACAGCGATTTCAGGCTTTAAAATAACAAAACAGAAATTATCAATACCTTTTCTAACAATCTTGTTTGCTTTTCTAGGTCATAAAGAGGCATCACTGTTCATTTCAGTCCATTTCATGACCACTCAAAAAAAACTCCTCACAGGAGCTTTAAGTTGAAATATTTTAAGTATTTTTCTGATTTAATTTTGATGATTAAGTCTGAATAATTAAAGAGTTACAGAGCTGGTTTATTAAAATCTGTAAATAAATAAAGCTGTTAGAGATTTCAGGAGAGTTGTTGACAAACTACAAGAAACAATTGAATCAAACAAACTGCTTACATGTGACACTATAGCATGAATTTAGCTCACAGGTAATAACAACTCTTTGTAATAAACTTAATAACGACCATTAATTAAAATAAGAGGAGTCAAACAGAGAGTTATTAAACATAAACAATGTTAAATTCAAGTTTAGCATGTTTAGCTCATACACGCTAACGTGCGTGGAGCTAGCTGGCTAACTCTTCCTGCTGCGTCACTCTTGAATAAAGACGTCCTGTACCTCTGACTCTGTCTCTAATGCACTGGATGGAGTTCAGCAGATTCCGTAGAGGCACGGTGAAATTTACAACACTATTATCAGCGCTCATTTTACCACAGAAGAGTCTTCCCACAGCTAATTCTGGTGGCTACATGCGTGTTGTGGAACCAACACTGGACCGGAAGTTGACCGGGGGGCGATTGTAGAGGTAACACAAGGAAGTCAAGCCGGAGAGAAACGCGCCAGTGACGCCTTGTGGTAAAAAGTATGTACTGCAGGCAGAAACTGTTTTCATGTTTTATCATACACTGGTTTTAAAATGTGAATAATAATAATAATAATAATAATAATAATAATAATAATAATAATAATAATAATAATAATAATGATGATGATGATGATGATGATGATAATGATAATGCTAATAATAATAATAATAATAATAATAATAATAATAATAATCATAATAATAATAATAATAATAATAATAATAATAATAATAATAACAATAACAATAAATATAATATTAATAATAATAATAATGATAATGATAATGATAATAATACTAATTATTATTATTATTATTATTATAATAATGATGATGATGATAATGATAATGCTAATAATAATAATAACGTTAATAATAATAATAATAATAATAATAATTATAATAATAACGTTAATAATAATAATGATAATAAAAAAAAAATAATAATAATAATAATAATAATAATAATAACGTTAATAATAATAATGATAATAATAATAATAATAATTATAATAATAATAACGTTAATAATAATAACAATAATGATAATAATAATAATAATAATAACGTTAATAATAATAATAATAATAATAATGATAATAATAATAATAATAATAATAAAATCAAATATCTTGGTCTTGATCCCAGTAGTTGAGCATAAAGTATTATTTTTTTTATTAATTCTGTTGAAAATGTGTGTAGAGAGAGACTGCCACCTGCAGGTTGAAACCCCTCTACTACAATGGAGGTTTTTCATCGGCTGGCTGAGTTCACGGTGATGTACTTGGTCCGTGCGTCTGTCATGTACCCTTTATAATCTATGTCACCACATTCCACAAACTGTGGGAGTGAAGTGGATCAGCAGAGCCTCACAACCTGATACTGACTCTGACTTTAGAACACGTATTGTATCCAGTATGGTTCAGCTGTGTTACTTCCCTGGCACTTTATCTTTATCTGGATAGCTCATTTCTCAATCGGCACACTGTACCGGGGGGTGAATTTTTATCTAACACAATTTCAAAGATATTGAGATTACGAGTCTTCCAATGAGAGGCACAGCTGACTTGATTGACAGGCGGGAACACTGTAGCTGTTGGCTAGGAGGCTCAAGGCCCGCCTCTTTACGTCACAATCGCTCGACAGAAGCAATATGGCCGCCGACTACGACTGGCCTCAAAACAGCGCTTCAGAAACAGATGGGTGACGTCATGGATCTGCCCACAAGGGGGCCACAGGCCACACTTTGGGAGTCACAGATCTCGTTTGATAGATTTCAAAACATACGTCATGATGTATGTCATGTGTCACAGTTAGATGATCTTTATGTTCCACTTTCCATTAAGGTCCTCACTTTGACGGTCTGGAGAAATGGTCCTCACTTAGATACAAGAACAAGAACACACACACGCACGCACACACGCACACACACACACACACACACACACACTGATTGAAAAAAATCATCCAGACCAGACGAAGTGAAAAAAGCTAATGAATGTTTTTCATATTGTTGAGCTGCAGTTTCTCCGA
>NW_023260022.1:0-38739 GCF_009762535.1 Notolabrus celidotus | reverse complement strand
AATAAAGGAAAAGGGAATGAAAGAGAGAAAGAAGTAAAGACAGTAAGAAAGAAAGAAAGAAAAAGGGAATGAAAGAGAAAGAAGGAAGGAAGGAAAGAAAGAAGGACAGAAAGTAAATGATAGAAAGAAAGAAAGAAAGAACCTACAGGACAAGGGAGCTCAGGGACTCCAGAAAGGTCTAAGAAAAGAGAGAAGAGAGGGAGACCAGAAGAAAGAAAAAGAGGAGAATAAATGGTGAAGGAATGACAGAAGGAAAGGACGGGATAAGAAAAGGAGGAAGAAACATGGAAAGAACAAAGATGAAAGAAAGAAAGGGCGAATGAAGAATAGAGAAGTGAAGAAAGAAGGAATAAAAAAGAAAAACAGAAGTTAAGAAAGCAAGAAAGAAGAACAGAAAGAAAAGGACAGGATGAGAAAAGGAGACAGAAAAGATGAAGACACATGGAAAGGCCAAAGAGGAAAAAAGGAATGAAAAAAGAAAGAAAGCAGAAAGTAAAAAAGGAAAGAAAGAAAGACAAAAAACAGAAAAGGTATGAATGAAGGAAGGAAGTAAAGAAAGGATGAAGAACCCAAAAAAGGAATCTACAGCAGAGATCCGGAGGAACCTACGGGACAAGGGAGCTCAGGGACTCCAGAAAGGTCTAAGAAAAGAGAGAAGAGAGGGAGACCAGAAGAAAGAAAAAGAGGAGAAGAAATGGTGAAGGAAAGACAGAAGGAAAGGACGGGATAAGGAAAGGAGAAATAAAGGAGGAAGAAACATGGAAAGAACAAAGAGAGAAAGATAGAAAGACAGAAGCAAGGACAGCAGGGAAGAAGGAATAAAGGAAAGGAGAATGAAAGAAGTAAAGACAGCAAGAAAGAAAGAAAAGAATCAAATGAAAAAGGAAAGAAAGAAAAAGGGAATGAAAGAGAAAGAAGGAAGGAAGGAAAGAAAGAAGGACAAAGTAAGAATGATAGAAAGAAAGAAAGAACCTATGGGAAGAAACATGGAAAGAACAAAGAGAAAGAAGAAAGTAAGTAGGAAAGAAGGATGGATAGATAGATAGATAGATAGATAGATAGATAGATAGAGGGAGGGAGGGAGGGAGGGAATGATGGAGAGAAAGGAAAGAAAGAAAGAAAGGGACAGCAGGAAAGAAGGAACGATTTTGAGGAGGACAAACTCCTCAAAATCTCTTCCTGCCAATCACAACTAAATCTGATTTGGAATTTCAGAATAAAAACCTTGGGAATGTATCTGTCTATTATTTTGAAAATCCTTGGTCCAGTCCTTTTCCTGTAGAATCTGCTGTTTGTAAAGTTTTGAGTCACACCTCCCGGCCTCTGTGCAGTCTGTCCTCATGAAGGCGTGTTTACACGAAGCGGTCCACTTGTGATCTGGTCTCTCAGGATCTCATCCCCTCTTTTAAACGGAGCCTGAGCTGCAGGTTCGTCACACTTTTGGATAATTGAATATGCCCCGGGTCAAAATGACCCAGGAACTTTATCGCTGTTCCAGAGAAACGAACATAACAGGAGGGTTAAGGTTTAAGGTTTGAGTCTTTGTGGTTGTTTTGCTTCATGTGATGATTGTTGATTTGTTTTTTAGTGGTTGTAGTTTTTTGTTCTTTTGAGCGTCTCTGTGGTCGTTGGTAAAGATTTGTCCTCTTATCATTTTTGTCTTTATCGTATCTTTGTAGTTTTGAGTCTCTTTGTGGTCAAGTCTCTGTGGTGGAGTGTCTCTGTGGTGGAGTGTCTCTGTGGTGGAGTGTCTTTGTGGTCGAGTGCCTTTGTGGTTGAGTGTCTCTGTGGTGGAGTGTCTCTGTGGTGGAGTGTCTCTGTGGTGCAGTGTCTCTGTGGTCGAGTGTCTCTGTGGTGGAGTGTCTCTGTGGTGGAGTGTCTCTGTGGTGGAGTGTCTCTGTGGTCGAGTGTCTTTGTGGTCGAGTCTCTTTGTGGTCGAGTGTCTCTGTGGTCGAGTGTCTCTGTGGTCGAGTGTCTCTGTGGTCGAGTGTCTCTGTGGTCGAGTGTCTCTGTGGTCGAGTGTGTGTGGTCGAGTGTCTCTGTGGTCGAGTCTCTCTGTGGTCGAGTGTCTCTGTGGTCGAGTGTCTTTTATCCGGTCTGTAACAGGAAGTCAGAGCTCGGAGCTTGTTCAGCCCATAGACTGTATAAAATACAACTCAACCCCTCCTCCGTTTTTCATTCCCTGCACACATGTGTGCTAACAAGGAGCTTAGGAGGGAGGCATGCTAGTTGTAGGCTGTCTTAATAAACACAAAGGTCGGTTTTACTCCCCACGTCTGCAGATTTGAAGATCTAGTGGATGATTTTTATTTGTCATGGATAAGTGCTAGCGCTAGTTAGCATAGCCACATAGCTACATGTTCCTAGCTGTGTACCAAGACACACGTCGACATACTGACAAATAAAACAACAAGAAACACTAAATCTGTGACCAATGGTTCAGAAAGGTCCTGCTGCAGGCGCCTCTCCGTCAGGATCAGATTCTGGATCAGATTCAGAGGGTTGAAGTAACGTGATCTCTGAGCAGCCGTGTATATTCAGCCAACATGTAAACATTAGATCAACGTGCTGGACAGCCGAGGCCACACCCACTTCCTGAGGGGGCGTGGTCAGAGAGAAAACAGAGTGTTCTGAGGAGGACTGAAGAAGAGGGTTTTTCAGGCAGACCAAAATCTGATTTCAAAGTGTTTTTTTGAGCATAAACTTTAAAGACATGTTTTGGGGACCTCTTAGACCAATATATGTGTGATATGTCACCTTTAAGGATGTTTTTAAATTTAAATAATGTTTCTTGTTCACTTTCAATAAAAGAAGAACATTTTGTC
Organism: Notolabrus celidotus; assembly: GCF_009762535.1. Classification (NCBI taxonomy): domain Eukaryota; kingdom Metazoa; phylum Chordata; class Actinopteri; order Labriformes; family Labridae; genus Notolabrus; species Notolabrus celidotus. The sequence continues at coordinate 35,914 of NW_023260022.1, read as the reverse complement.
TGTCATTCAGAGGATGTTTTGATTAATATTCTTTAGGTAAAAGATTATTGAATGTTTTCTATTAAATGTTATAATATTACTTAATAAAGAAGAAGCAACACGGAAAGAATGTTTTCAGGATGTTTCTGATCAAATTAGAAAATGTTTTAATTAATGTTCATTAGAACAAAGATTGAAAGGATGTTTTGATAACATTCTTTGGGTCACAGATTATTGAATGTTTTTAGAGTTTGTTATCTGAGAACAAATTGTGAACATAAAGAACGTTTGAAGAACATTAGGGTGTAATATTGGAGCACTGCTGTCACTTCACATTTCATGAATGTTTTTAGAGAACAGGACGTTAAGCCTTGTTTCTGTGAAAGTTTTAAGTGCTGCAGCTCTGACGATGAGAGTTAAAGGCCCTGTGAGGAGTTTTGAAGTGGCTGAGAAACAGACTGAAAATGATACTGATGCCTCTTTATGACCTTCAATAGCAAACAAGACCATCAGCAGCAACACTGACACCTTCTCTGTGGTAATTTTTAATGCCTGAAACCGCCCTGGGGGGGTAGGTCCCAGACCAGATAATGGACATCTTGCTTCAGAAACAGCCTTTCTTTGACTGTTTTTATGGAAACTAATCACATTACCTGATAAAGTTGACTGTTGAAGACAACAGGATGAGGCTTTTGTTGAAAACACTACTTTTGCATGTATAGGACAAGAGATAAGAGGTATCACTTTGTCCACAAGGGGGGCGCCAGAATTGATACAAAACAAAAGTTCCTCACAGCTGCTTTAAGATCTCTAAGTACTGATAAAGGGTGCTGGAGGGGGCATGGGAGTTTGCCCAACCAGTCCACATGTGCTTTGTGGACCTGGAGAAGGCTTACGACCGTGTCCCCCGAGGCATCCTTTGGAGGGTGCTCCGGGAATATGGGGTGGATGGCTTGTTGCTACGGGCCATTCGGTCTCTGTATTGTCGGAGCCAGAGTCTGGTTCGCATTGCCGGCAGTAAGTCGAATTTGTTCCCGGTGGGGGTTGGACTCCGCCAGGGCTGCCCTTTGTCACCGGTTCTGTTCATAACTTTTATGGACAGAATTTCTAGGCGCAGCCAAGTGGCGGAGGGTTTCCGGTTCGGTGGCCTTGGGATTCCGTCTCTGCTCTTTGCGGATGATGTGGTCCTATTGGCTCCATCGAGCGGTGACCTCCAGCTCGCGCTGGGACGGTTTGCAGCTGAGTGTGAAGCAGCGGGGATGGGGATCAGCACCTCCAAGTCCGAGGCCATGGTGCTCAGTCGGAAAAGGGTGGCCTGCCCTCTCCGGGTCGGAGGGGAGTCTTTGCCCCAGGCGGAGGAGTTTAAGTATCTCGGGGTCTTGTTCACTAGTGAGGGGAAAAGGGAGCGGGAGATTGACAGACGGATCGGGGCGGCGTCTGCAGTGATGCGGGCGCTGTACCGGTCTGTCGTGGTGAAGAGAGAGCTGAGCCAGAAGGCAAAGCTCTCAATTTACCGGTCAATCTACGTTCCGACCCTCACCTGTGGTCACGAGCTGTGGGTAGTGACCGAAAGAACGAGATCGCGAATACAAGCGGCCGAAATGAGCTTTCTCCGCAGGGTTGCTGGGCTCAGCCTTCAGAGAGAGAGGGTCAGGAGCTCAGACATCCGGGAGAGGCTCAAAGTAGAGCCGCTGCTCCTCCGGATCGAGAGGAGCCAGATGAGGTGGTTCGGGCATCTGGTTAGGATGCCTCCCGGGCGTCTCCCTGGGGAGGTGTTTCGGGCATGTCCGACTGGGAGGAGGCCACGGGGAAGCCCCAGGACACGCTGGCGAGACTATGTCTCTCAGCTGGCCTGGGAGCGCCTCGGTATCCTCCCAGAAGAGCTGGTGGGAGTGGCCGGGGAGAGGAGTGTCTGGGCTTCCCTGCTGAGACTGCTGCCCCCGCGACCCGGACCCGGATAAGCGGAAGAAGATGGATGGATGGATGGAAGTACTGATAAAGAACATTAATGTGTTGATATGTCCTCTCAGTAGAATCAGCACAGAAAGAGAAATGCAGGATACAAAATAAAGACACAAGCGGTGAAGGTGTTTTTATTTCTTTACTTTATTCTCAGATTAAAACAGAAGCAGTCAGACAGAAACAAACACAGCAGAGGTGATCCAACAAAGACTTCTCGTCTCTGCGAACAAAAGTGAAGACTCGGAGAACTTCCCCTGAAGGACACGAAGGACTAGCAGTGCGATTCTTTTCATCGTTTGAAACCAGAGAGAGAAAGCTGAGGAGCAGAGACGAGTCCAGAGCCGCAGGTAGACGACGGGAAGGAGGGACGGGGGGCGGGGGACGGGGGACGATAGGCACTTCAGGCAAGGTGGAGGATGCCGTGCTGCAGCGGGTGACGGGTGGAGAGAGACGGGCGCGTGGTAGACTCCTCTGAGGACACTTTGAAACTGAAGCTCTGATACGTTAAGTTAAACTCTCAGGTGAGCTCTTAGAAGACGGACAGGAAGTGATTTTAAATCCATGAAGAGGACGAACACGCTCAAAGAAACAAAATGATCTACCTGAGAGTGTTTACTGATCTCTGTTTCAGACGGAGGAAACGTTCACAATCACCGGGCTGCAGCCAGAGCTCCAGAGCTCCAGAGCTCAGTCTCTGACCTCTCAGATGATCTTGAAGGAGGTTTTGGATCGTTCACTTCAATGAAATCACAAATCAAAGCTGAGCTATGAGGGGCTGCTTCATGTGAGGCTTTAAACTCTAAGATTTGTTTATGTGTCTACACTGAAGCATGTAAGTGCACCTCCTCAAGAATGTAACCACGCATTAAAACCACGCCGACTGCAAGCCCTGTGATTGGTCCGCTGGGTTGCATCGCACGCAACATGCACAGAAATGTCGCCGTCCTGTGCCTGCTCTGATTCCATCTCCTCTGACGTCTCCTCTCTTTTCTACTTTGTGCTAACTGCAGCTCGACTTTTACAGGCTCCAATATGAACATAAACAGAACACGCTAAAGATTTAATCGCCATGTTTCCTTCGTACAAACGATATGACGAGCGTAGAAACCACACTGCCATCTAGTGTTCAGGCGGAGTATGAACATGGATAAATCCCCCCAGGTGCTGAGAGCGTGTTCACATAAACGGCGAAGCATTAGAGGAACAGGACGTGAACAAATCTGTCAGCACATCGCCGTATTTTACAAACTCAGATTAGAATGAAGTGAAGTGAAATCTGTAATCCAGAGTAAAGGAACACGGCTGCATCACGAGGATGATCTCTCACCCTGAACACGAGCTGCGTCAGAATCAGAGCCGGCGAGGTGTTCAGAATAAGATGCATAAAGAAAATCTGAAGATATGACGCTGCGGCACGTGGTAAAAGAAATGTAGCTCCGTTCTGAGATGGTATCTTGTTGCTGAAGTGAAGCATGCGGGGAGGATTAAACGACGCGTCCTGAGGGGAGGATTGCGGGATGTAGCGGCGCACAATGAAGCTCCTGTCAAAATAAAGCTCTCTCTGTTTCCTCCTGATGTAAAACCTTGATCGTGACGGTTCCTGAACTTTATTTTTAGTCTTGCATGCAGTTTCACGTTGATGTCAGGGAGGTGAAGACGGCAGGGCGTTCACGTCGACTCGGGAGGCGTAGCTACGTTTGTCGTCCTGCAGAGGCTCCATCGGGCGGTGATTGTAAACGCTTGCTCTCTCCTAAAACGTGACGTTCTCTTTAAGAGTTTCAGCGTTTATAAATACCAATAAATACTCAGCGACTGGAAATGAAAACGGGTCAAACACAAACATTCAAAGCTGAAGACGGCAGCTCGTAGCTCGTCCTCTTCCTCGGAGCTCGCCGAGTGGCGTCCGGCTCGTGTTTGTTCCAGAGACGAAGTAAAACACGGATCAGAGCGACGGGAGCGATTTTGGAGACGCGGTGGGTTCGTTTGAGTTACGGCGGTCGGATGGCGTCGCTGCCCCTCAGAGATTCTTATAAACGCTTCACTGATCCAAGTCTTCGCAGTCACACATCCTCGCCGCCGCCGCCTCCGCCTCCAGGGTCCGCGATGAGTCGTCATTTCTGCTCCACGTCCTCCAGCAGCTTCAGGGCGGCCGAGTTCTTTGGTTCCACTTTCAGCAGGGTGTTCAGGTCGTCCACGCACGCTTTCACGTCCTGCAGGAGGAGCGACCGCGAGAGAAGGAGAGGTTTAGATGAGGAATGAGGAGAAACGTCGTCATCGTCGTGACATCAGAGACACGGAGAGAGAGAGAGAGAGAGAGAGAGAGAGTCTCACCTTGAGCTCTTTGTGAGCCTGAGCCCTCCTGTAGAGCGCCTTCACGTTCCCGCTGTCCATCATCAGAGCCTCGTCACAGTCTCTGACGGCGTCTCTGAACTGCTTCACCGACAGGTAGCACAGGGCCCTGATCTCACACACACACACACACACATATTAGCTTCAGTCACATTTAACCCTTTATAGTTTGAATCTTGTTTCTCGCCTCCTGACTGGCAGGAACAAGAGGGAGCACATCACACCTGTGCTGCGTGCTCTCCACTGGCTCCCAGTCCGTCACAGGATTGATTTTAAAGTTGCACTTTTAACGTACAAGGCCCCTAAATGGATTGGCACCATCCTACTTGGCTGATCTTCTCCATGCTCACAACCCAACCCGAGCACTGAGGTCAACAAACCAGCTGCTCCTGGATGTGCCTAAAAGTCGCCTTAAAACCCGGGGAGACCGAGCCTTTGCAGCAGCGGCCCCCAAAGCTCTGGAATGGCTTGCCACTCCAATTAAGATCGGCCCCCCCTCTGTTGAATGTTTTAAATCTTTGTTGAAGACACATCTCTTCTCTTTGGCCTTCTCCTCGTGAAGAGGACATTAATATCCAGTTATGTTGTTGTTTATTGTTGTCTTCATGTAATTTTTACTTTTTACCTTGTAAAGCACTTTGGCCAACACTGGTTGTTTTAAATGTGCGATATAAATAAAGTTGACTTGACTTGTTTATATTTTAGTCTGAGCGTTCCTCTTTGATTCAATCAGACGATCAGAACTCTTCACTCACTCCACACTTTGACTCAAGTGAGATCGACTTCTTGCTCTTGCTGTCCCCGCTCACTTTAACAGACGTGCTTTAATGTGACTTCACATTTTTAATTGCATTTTCATTTAACTGAATTTATTTTACTTTTTATCATTTATTTATTTTATTTAAAGCCCTCGAAGCCCCCCAGGTACCAAAAGTGTACATTCATATTTTCGCTATTCAATATATCGGTCAGTTTAATGGGTAATAGTACCAATTCGCACACGTTATGTCTTAGGCAATTTTGGCCCCCATCTACTCCCATTATAAACACGTAAATATTCATATTTTCGATATACTGTAATCCTGACATGTTATAAATAAATCTAAGCCTCTACCTTCAAAATCAAGGGAAAAAAGGTTTTAGGTCTACTTTGACCCCTAAACCACCAGATGGAGCCAGATACACTTTCAATGTACTTTGCCATCTGCTTACCATTAGAAACAGCTGTAAACCAGAAAAACTAGCATCATCAACATATAAAACAAAAATGGTTCATTTCACATATTTGCAACCTGCAGGTTTATATGACACAGATACTGTTCATGGGTCGATTTGACCCAGCAGTCGAAGTGGAGGCTAAAAGGAGTCAGAAGTGTCAAATACTAATTGTTTCTTTGCAACTGTGTCACATTTTTCACCCCACCTTCTCTGTTCCTGTGGGCAAACTCCACCCACAGTGAGTGGACACTCAGCAGGGGAGGGGCAAAACATATCAAGATTTTCTGCAAGGGAGTTAAATATCAATCCCAACACACCAAGACCAGTTTTTCTTGTGTGAAGGAAAGGGGGAGGGGGCACATTACACACAGGTCCTCTTCAGGCTGCAAAGTATGAGCCACAGGTGATGGTTTTTGTGATCGGCAATGAAAGGCATTGATCGGCAAACGCCGATCACATACTTTTTCACAGAAATCGGCCGATAATGATCGGTGGCCGATCGATCAGGGATGCTCCGATGTGCCCCCTCCCCCTTTCCTTCACACAAGAAAAACTGGTCTTGGTGTGTTGGGATTGATATTTAAGTGGTTGGATGTGGTTCAAAGTGTATTGTGTGTGTGTGTGTGTGTGTGTGTGTGTGTGTGTGTGTGTGTGTGTGTGTGTGTGTGTGTGTGTGTGTGTGTATGTGTGTCTGTGTGTGTGAGAGATAAATTGTAGTCATAAAGGTCAAATCAGCTCTCTTATGCCTTTTTCTTGTCCAGGGCCTAATTCACTCGTACCATACATACATATTTTGGATATACTGTAATCCTGACATGTTATAATGCATTTCCCATGAATACCAAATAAATCCAAGCCTCTACCTTCAAAATCAAGGGAAAAAAGGTTTTAGGTCTACTTTGGCCTCTAAACCACCAGATAGAGCCAGATACACTTCCAATGTACTCTGCCATTAGAAACAGCCTTATAATCCAAAAACTGGTCTTGGTGTGTTGGGATTGATATTTAAGTGGTGTGGAGGTGGTTCAAAGTGTATTGTGTGTGTGTGTGTGTGTGTGTGTGTGTGTGTGTGTGTGTGTGTGTGTGTGTGTGTGTATGTGAGAGAGAGAGAGAGAGAAATTTTAGTTATAAAGGTCAAATCAGCTGTTTATGCCCGTTTTGGGACCTTAAGCGATAACTTGTGAGTTTTTTAAGTAATATCTCATTACTCCAAAAATAATAATGCATCAAAATCAATATTGATATTAATTATTGACCTAGTCAAGGCTGTAATAACCTCATCCCAAATATTCCACTTAGAACCTTATTTTTGAAAATATGCTAAATATTTGATTTTTTTATTTTAAAAAAAAATGGATTTTTAGGACATAAATGGCATAAAAACATAACAAATATTAAAAAATATTATTTTTTTAAAGCTCATGACCACCTCAACTCAGAAACACAGATTCTTTCCCCCATTTCAAATCACAACTCAAAACACTTCTGCTTAAAACCGCCTACTCCGTCTGACTCCAATTGCTCTGTCATTTTGTTATTGTTTCTATTTTTTCTTACCCCTTTGTTAGTTTATATTGTTTTCATTTTGACTTTGATTTTGTTTCCTTTAATGTAAATTTGTGTATGTATATATATATATATATCTGTGCGGTGTCCTTGAGTGCAGAGAAAGGCACCTTTAAATAAAATGTATTATTATTATCATTATTAGAACCCCCCCAAAATCCCAATAAACATGTTTTTAAATCTAATTATTAACTCCACTACTGACCATTTAAATCAATATTTGGTGCAATAGTGTTTTTTAATCCTAACAGATGAGGATAACTCACTCGCTTTTAATGAAATTCTTATTTAAACTTTTTCAAATGTACATTGGAAAGACCTAAATATAAATACAATAGTTTCACATGACATAGATTTTTGTTTTATTTTATTTTGAATTTTGAATTATTTTTGTTTTATGAAGTGAGGTTGATAAATTAATCTGAGACACCTTTTCTGTCATATTGCTGCCCAGATTTTTAGGCTGTTTTTAACTGGTTTGGAAGACATATGTTACCTAAAATGTGAAATGAACCATTTTGATTTTATATGTTCATTTCACCTATTAAAGCTAGGGTTGGCAGTCTCGAGAAAACTAGCATGAATTTGAATGTAGCATTTCCTCATGACTCCGTCTAACCCCTCCCCTCCTCCCTCAGAGCTCCTCCAAAACGACGTCATGAAGTCCTTCAGAGGAGACAGGAGGAGGAGGAGGAGGAGGAGGAGGACTCACCTGTTGGTGTACGTTGTGATCTCAGTGGGGTTGTGTTTGATGCTCTGGCTGTACTTCTCGATGGCCCTCCTGTGGTCTCCTTTCTTCACCAGATTGTTCCCTTCTTCTTTCATGGCCTGAGCCTTCCTCAGGTTCTTCTCGCTGGGAGCTGAAGAACGTGCAGAGGAGAGATCAGAGAGGAAGGAGGAGGTCAGAGAGGAGCGTTTGGAGTAAAGCTCTAAATCCTGCGTACGCTCTGTAAAATCTGCTCACCAGGTTTTTTCGTTTGTGCCGTGCCGTTCTGTTGCAGAGTCTGGTTCGGTTGTGCGGCGCCGGCTGTGGTTTTCTGGGCGAGTTTCTCTCTCACGGACAGAGGGACTGTCGGGATGGGAGGAAGCTTTTCTCTCCATGACAGACCGTCTGCTTCTGTGAGCGCCTTCGTCATCCTGAGGAACAGAGAACTCACATGAGAGGCTGCAGCGAGGGACAAGGGCACGCCGTTTATTCTTCACCTACGTTGTTGTTTACATACCGTAAACATTTAAAACCAAAACAACAGGATGTAAATGAATACGACCGTCCAATCAGCAGCTCAGGTACCTGTTAGTGCCGTCGTGAGCGGCTACGATGTTGCAGTCGATCTGCAGAGCGGTCTTGTAGTCGACGTACGCCAGCCTGTAGCGCTCCAGAGCTTCGTACGCCGCAGCACGACGAAGAAGAGACTTCACGTTGAACTGAGACAACTCCAGAGACCTGAGGCAGATTCAAAATCAGAGACTCTAAGAGGGTTTCTCTTTTCCACCTCTCCTTTTTCCTTCACCTGTCTGAATCTGCAGAACACTTCTTACTCACATGTTGCAGTCTTTCACACACTCCCCACAGTTCCCGTCCTTCAGGTAGCTCGCTGCACGGTTCGAGTACAGGATGGACAAATCCTCTGGACTCTTTGTACCTGAGAGAGAGGTTAAATCCCTTTAACAGCGGCTCACAGGTGACGTTCACACGGTCACAAGTCAGGCTGATGAAGAGGGTGAGTTTAAAACACTGAAGGAGAAAACTTCAAGGATGTTGGGTCGGACAAAGACACTAAAACATGTTGTATCTTGTGATGTGAGGAGGGTTTTAATGTGAAAGTCGTCACATATTCAGCTTTATTTAAAGAGTTAATGTTAACAGTAAGGTCTGTTGTTGAAATGAGACCCTGAATGAGGAAGTGAAGGTTTTAATTTGTGTGTTTTAGTCGGTTTGAGTGAAAAATTCTTCAAATAACTTGAAAAACAAAACAAAAAATATCTTGATTTATGTAAAATATTTTAAAAATACTGGCACCACTGTGCAGTCTGCAGAAACACAAACAGCTACACACAGATTTAATGTATTTAAGTGGAATATTCTGAATTATATGCATCTTTAAGTCTGTTTAAGTCACAATCTGGGTTTTAAAAATGTCATCTAGACGACTGTTTGTGTTTAAACTATCAGGTTTCCCACAGCTGCTCATAAACGTATCAGTGTTCATCATGTTTACATATTCCTTACCTGACTTCTCCAGCTCTTTGATGGCCTGGCTGTAGACGTTTGTGGCGTCTCCATACTGGCCCGTCTTGAAACATTCGTTACCGGCTTGTTTCAACTCGGACCAGGACCGGGACTTCTGTTTCTGAGGCATCTCGTCTGTTTGAGGATATTCTGAAAAGATACATACACCAGCTTCAAATTAAAGTGTCTTTACTGTCACGTCAGCCATGTTTTTATTTCTTTATTCATCCTCTATGTTAGCAGAGAGGACAAATTAAACACATGAACAGCTATGGTGTCTGCACAATTTGGGTGTGACAGGACAGTCGCTGCATCCTGGTTGACGGTAGGTCTACCTCAAAATATGAGCTACTGAGGTTGTAGGACTGTTCGGCTACCAGGGGCACGGTATGAGCCAGACGGACCAATTTCTGCAGGCGGCCGTCTACAGGATTTGGTTTTGGGTTTATGTTCAGAAACACATCCTCCTTTTTTGGATTGACTTCACATTTGAAAACAGTCTTAAAGGGGCATTTCGACCGGAGGAACTTTACCCTGAACTATGTGCGTTTCATCCGGTGCACCCAGGGTCTAAATTTAGTTCAGGGTAGATAATCTCCCCCTAAAGAGCCCCTGCTAGGGGGGTAGTACTTTTCAAAGGTCCCGGGACTTTCAGGGGGCGGGGCCTGCAATGCTGAACGTGTCTGATTGGTGGATTAACCGCAGTGTTTTTATTCCTCCCTCCGTCCACAATAACATCACACACATCTGTGATTCTCTTGATTTCTCTTTCTTTCATTAGTTTTTATTTGTTCTATCTTTTTTGTATGTGTGTGTACTTTTCAAAAGAAGAAGCTGTGATTCTCTTGATTTAGCAGCTTGTAACAGTAGTCTTCTCTCAGCCCACCGTGAATGCGTCTCTCCTCCCGGTGTTCCGCTTTTAAAAGTGACCCTGTAAACTGGAGACCTTCAGCTGAACGTGTCAGTGTTTGTGGAGTTTACACAGCTGTTGAAACACAGAGGGAGTTCCTGGGAATGCAAACTAGTTTAGTTTTTATCAAGATTTCAAAATATCCTCATCAGATATTTAATGATGGTCTAAAGACGTTTATGAGGGATGCATCCGGCTGAGAGTCTCCAGTTAACAGGGTCGCCGTTTAAACCAAAACACCGGGCGATCTCTGCGATCACGGCTTTTTGAGTTCAAAAGGATTTTAAAGCCGTGTTGAAACGTCTTTGCTACTCGCGCTTATCTCCTCTCACGTGTTGATTCAGTGAATCCATCTGTGATTAAATATAGCACCATCTAAAACAGCGCCAGCTGAGTCTCTTCATGCTAACAGGCTAACTGTTGTGTTGCTCATAATGAGACCTGCCTGTCCGTCTGCTTTAAATATGTCATGAAACCAGAGATCAGAGTTGAAAGTTATTCCTCATCATGGGAGCAACAATAAGTTATCCACTCTTGAGATCCGGTTGAATGAAGTTGAAACGTGGAGACAAGAGACGGGTCGGGTGAGGAGGGAGTGATAAATAAACAGAATACTGGACTACTTTCTGCGATGACCCAACGACGACCACTGCAAGTCACAACGGTAAAGTAAAGAGGGCTGTGATATACGTCATCTAATGGTTTTAATACAGAAGCACATGCAAGTATATAAAGTGTCTCCATAGTCTAAAACTGTATAATCATCTGCACTGTTACTCTGATGTTTCTCTCTGTTGGGAAACACTTAATCCTCTACAGAAAACCAAGACGGGGCCTCGGCTCTCCAGATCCTGATCTATACGGGTACAAAGAGAGAGGAGATATTGCGAGGGATGGGTACCAAATTCAGTACTTTTATAGGTACCGACCGAATTCCGTCGGCACTACCGAGTACCGATTCACGTAAAATCAAATGGTACCATGTTTCGGTACCTGAACGCATCCCTGTGACTGTGAGGGAGTGGAAGAGGAGGCGTTTTTCCATACTTTCGCCCTGTAATAAAGTTCCAAACGGAGCCTGCAGCTGACAGGTGCGAGCACTCACCGTGAGGCAGAGCTGCAGGAGGATTAAGTTGAGACGGACTCTCTCGCCCCGGCTACCTGCCCTGTTTATACCCGTTCCTCTGTGCGTGAATGCCCAACAAGTAAGTTGTGTGTCCTGTTATTATAAAGAGACAGAGGACTGACTTTTCCCCGTCCGCAGGCGTTCACTTGTGTTCATGGATAAACTCCCTAAAGAGCAATTAGACGCCAGGAGCACGTGTCAGCTAATATATCTAATCACCTATATAATCCTGTTTCTGTTCATTTCATGTTTAATGAAACAAATATGTTAAATTACCCATCCCTACATATTACTGCAGGACCATGATGCTGTGAAGTTATCACATGTGCCAGAGGAAAACCTGTTCACCTTTATCTGTTCTTTGTTTTGGTCTCATTGTTTAAGTTGTTTTATTGTCTCTGAAGTATCATGACTAAATCTACACAACGCAGGGAAGGAAACAGAGACATTAATGGTCAAATTAAGCCTCATAATGACATAATTTACATCCCCATTAGAGGACATATTACTGTGTAGCACCTGCTAATGTTTATAATAATCTATATCTGTTTAAACTGTTGGAAATAACAGTTTTTTACACTTTTATGATCATTTCTAAGGAAAAGTCTGAGCTAGTGTGACATTTTATTACATAACTGAGAGCTGTGTTTAATGTTTACCTTATAGGATGTGATATAAAAGGGTTTATGATTTCATTTATGTGTATAACAGTGTAATAAAGGGAGTCCGTGAAGGCATCATTTGACAGAAAAGGTATATTTACCTGCAGGGAGGATGAAATAAACTTAATAAACATTATTAAATTACATTTTTACTTCTGTAGTCCACATGTGTACACAGGCAGCACTTTTTAAAACCCTATTTAACCACATTTATCTGAATATTTAGTACAGAAAGCCGCAGTTAGCTTGAACAAACATGATGAAGCAGAAAGCTAGCTTACTTTAATGCGCATTAGCTCAGTACGTAGTCTCTCATAGTTCCTAACACTCAGTTCTTGATCTATCAGGGAGTCTGAACTCACATTAAAGCTTCTCTCTGCTTCACTTTAAGTCCTCTTCAGTTATTTCAGGAGTTACTTTAACTCTTTTGATGCTAACTGCTCTTCACACAGATGTTAGCTAGCTAGCTGAGTTAAGCTAACTATGCTAATGTTAGCTAACAGTCTTACCGGCTCCTGGTTCAGAGGGACAGGAACACAACACGGACTTCCTCCTCTTCGCAGCTCGACTGACCCGGACTGAACCGGCTCCTGAGACTCTCTGGACCGGCTATGTACCCTGAGTTAGTACTGACATTCCTCTGTGTTCTCAGGGGGTTCAGGTGGTTCAGGTGTTTCAGGGACACGAGGCTCTGCTGCTGTGCCGGTGTGGGGCTCTGTAGAGGGGGGGAGAGGAGGACGAGCTGCTGGATGTCTCTGGTAACTCCTCGGTTTGCTGGTCTAAGGTCTAAGGAGGGAGGGGGTTCTGTTACTGGATCGGTTTCACTTCTTGGACTCGCTGCGTTCAAGGGATTCGGATATTATAGGAGTTTAGAAGACGGTGGGGCGCCCCCTAGTGGCCGAAAGGGAGAACACATACAAAGACGTAGAAACCTATTTTATACTGTCTATGATAGAAACACATCAAATCTTTTACTTTATTAAAAAATAATTTTAAAAATACATAAAAAAATAAATAAAAAAATAAAATAAAAAATACATAAATAAACAAATAATAAAATACATAAATGAGTACATAAATAAATAAATAAATAAATAAAATAAAAAATACATAAACAAACAAATAATAAAATACATAAATAAATAAATAAAATAAATACAAAAATAAAATAAAAATTACATAAATAAAAAAATAAAAAAATACATAAATAAGTACATAAATAAATAAATAAATAAATAAATAAATGAATAAATAAACAAATAAATAAATAAATAGTAATATTTACAGAAGAGGATTAGGGCCACTGGAAAAAAATTAAGGTCAAAATTGTTTTTATTATTATTATTATTATTATTCTGAGAGAAAAAATTCAATTCTGAGATTAAATGACTTTTTTCTCAGAATAATAATTTTTTTTTAAATGCCTTTTTTTTCTCCACTGGCCCTAATCCTCGTCCTTAACCCTCCTGTTATGTTAGTTTATTAGGGACAGCAATAATGTTCCTGGGTCAATTTGACCCGGAACATATTCAATCACCCAAAAGTGTCAGAACCCCAAAAAATCCCAATAAACGTTTTTATTAATCTCATTATTAACTCCATTAATAACCATTTAAATCAATATTTGGTGCAATAGTGTTTTTTAATCCTCACAGATCATGCATTAGGATATCCCACTCGTTTTTAATGAAAATTCTTGTTAAAACTTTTTTAAATGTACATTGGAAAGACCTAAACATAAATACAATAGTTTCAAATGACACAGATTTGTTTTATTTTATTTTGAATTTTGAATTATTTTAGTTTTATGAAGTGAGCTTGATAAATTAATCCGAGACACCTTTTCTGTCACATGCTACCCAGGTCCTTAGGCTGTTTTTAACTGGTTTGGAAGGCATACATATATTACCTTAAATGTGAAATGAACAATTTTGATTTTATATGTTCATTTCACCTATTAAGGCAAGCAAAGACATTCCATACCGAAAAAAATACTTTTCACTTTTTATTATTATTTTTATTTTAACTTTAAAAAGGGTCAATTTGACCCACAACATAACAGGGGGGTTAAATAATAATGATAATAATAATAATAATAATAATAATAATAATAATGTTAATTATTATAATTGAATATACAGTCTATGTATATAATACGTACATAAGCCGTAAAAGGACATGATTAAATACATTTAATTTTTCTTATTTTCTGAGATAATGAGAAAATAAAAAAGCTTTATATTTAAAATATAGATATTTCATTTAGTTTTAAAAACTCACAGTCCGTCTCTGATGCTTGTGTTACACATGAGGATCAGTTTCTAGAAAATAAAAGAACAGAGATTAAAGGTGACATATCATGCAAAATGGACTTTTTAATGGTTCTCTACCTGAAATATGTGTCCCTGTCTACAAACCCCCCCGAGAATGAAAAGACTCCATTCTGCCCCTGTTCTGATTTCTCCACCTTTCTGTAAATGTGTGCTGAAACCAGCCGTTTCAGACTTCAGTGTTTTTGTTACGTAACAACAATATCCGGTCTGTAACAGGAAGTCAGAGCTCGGAGCTTGTTCAGCCCATAGACTGTATAAAATACAACTCAACCCCTCCTCCGTTTTTCATTCCCTGCACACATGTGTGCTAACAAGGAGCTTAGGAGGGAGGCATGCTAGTTGTAGGCTGTCTTAATAAACACAAAGGTCGCTTTGACTCCCCACGTCTGCAGATTTGAAGATCCAGTGGATGATTTTTATTTATCATGGATAAGTGCTAGCGCTAGTTAGCATAGCCACATAGCTACATGTTCATAGCTGTAGCTGTAGCTGTGTACCAAGACACACGTCGACATACTGATAAATAAAACAACAAGAAACACTAAATCTGTGACCAATCCTTCATAAAAGGTCCTGCTGCCTTTCTGGTAGAGGTCGGTTTTACTCCCCACGTCTGCAGATTTGAAGATCTAGTGGATGATTTTTATTTATCATGGATAAGTGCTAGCGCTAGTTAGCATAGCCACATAGCTACATGTTGGTAGCTGTGTACCAAGACACACGTCGACATACTGATAAATAAAACAACAAGAAACACTAAATCTATGACCAATCGTTCAGAAAGGTCCTGCTGCAGGCGCCTCTCCATCAGGATCAGATTCAGAGGGTTGAAGTAAGGTGATCTCTGAGCAGCCGTGTATATTCAGCCAACATGTAAACATTAGATCAACGTGCTGGAGAGCCGAGGCACATCCACTTCCTGAGGGGGCGTGGTCAGAGAGAAAACAGAGTGTTCTGAGGAGGGCTGAAGAAGAGGGCTTTTCAGGCAGACCAAAATCTGATTTCAAAGTGTTTTTTTGAGCATAAACTTTAAAGACATGTTTTGGGGACCTCTTAGACCAATATATGTTGATGAAAAAAGCGTGATATGTCACCTTTAAATGGTCAGACAAGAAACAGATGCAGCACAGAGCTGATCAAAAATGAACCTCAAATGTGTGTAAACTGTGACTTGTCAGGACTTCTCTGTGGCTGTGCAAAAGGACAAAAGACAGCTGGAGTCAGTCAAGAGCAGCAAAAAGTATCCATGGAAAAAGTACATTTGGTGAGTCATACTCCTCTTTTGCATTTAATTTTTCTTTTGCCTGTTTTTTGATGTAAAGAGCCAAATTGTGTTTTCTTTGAGGTTCATTCATCTGAGCTTACATAATGATACAGTAAGATTAAAGGGAGTAGGGGTGACCCCAAATAGTGGAATATTGGACGATTCGTTCTAATGAGTCTTAGTCGACTGCCAATCTCATAGTTGAATATTTGCATATGAAACGTGGATCATTCCATTCAAACCATGGGGGTGCTCAATGTCTAATGTTACATTATTATCCTGTTTCCTGTAAAAATAGTGTCTCATATATCCTATTTTGATATAAATATAGACTTATTTAATGTAATTCTGAGAACAGCTCTTGAAGTGTTAAATCTCCTTAAAGTGGTAATTAAATCTCCCCTGGTAATTAAAGGTGGACTCTCCCATTTAGCAGGACCTGTGGAGCAGACGTACCTCAGCTGGTCTTTAAATCTGTCTACGTTCATGGCAGCTCAAAATGTCAGGAAATAAAACTTCAGTTGATCCTTAAAAACTAGTGATGAAGATGAGGAGCAGCTTCATGAAGAGGGCTGTGAGATCAAGGATTACCGGACCACACAAAAACTGTACGGGGCCAAAAGAACCAGGAGGGATACCCCAAAGCTGTCTGAAGCCTCAAAAACAATCCACAGCATCCCATCCACCTCCACACCATCAGAGAGGATATTCTCAAAGACAGGATTTACAGTCAACAAAGACAGGAGCGCACTTCTGCCCGTACACACGATGGTTTTCCTCACGTACAGTTTGAAAAGACTCAAGCGGACAAAGACGAGATGAAAGACTGTTTTAAAAGGTTCTGTTAAGAGATTTAAAAACCCTTTAGCTGGTTCAGGTTTGATTTTGAACATTATACAAATGTTTAGTCTTAAGTTGGACAGACTGCTCTCTGCTGTGTGAACACTGTTTAAATATCTCCTGATTCCTTTCTCTATAGTGGAGCGTTGTTCCATGTTTAACTGATGGTGGTCTTATTTGAGTTTTCTCTCCTTCATCACCTCGTTGTTTTTGTAATATAGATTTAAAAAATCTAAGTTTTATACTTATAATATTCTGTTGTCCCTTTTACTTTAAGCTACGAGTCTCTTAATTGTAAAGGGTTATGTGTAATATTGTCATGCGGTCACCATCATGCAGACTTTGGGTCAATAAGGAAAAACAACAAACATTCCACTATTCGTCCACTATGGGCAAAATCTGATGGATCAGATTCCACTAAGCAGATCCTTAGTCGGGCTCACCCCTAAAAGGGAGTATAAACACTTTCTGCATTTCCAGTTGATTCAGAATATGAATAAACGTTGAATTCACACATCACGCTCACACCACCATGGCACCGTGCACCTGTCCCTTATTTAGCAGTGAGAAATTGGTGTGTATGTGGTTTCTGGTACTTCTGGAGCCAGCCTCAAGTGGATCCTCGAGGAACTGCAGTTTTTAACACTTCCGCATTAGACTCAAATTCACCCCCGTACAGTGTGAGCCGATCGAGAAATTAGCTATCCAGACTACACTCGTCTTTTGAGCCAGGCTGTAAACATGTTTATTTCTGCTGTAAAGATCGGCTTCTTTGAATGGGTGTGTATGTGGTTTCCCGTACTTCCGGAGCCAGCCTCAAGTGGATCCTCATCCCGCATTGGACTCGTATTTTTAGACTGGAGGTTGCCGCTTGGTCTCACCCTGTCCAGATTCTATTTCCCATAACTACCTGCTAATCATACATTATGCCTTACATTGAAAACACTAACAGATTTAAAGATCTGCAGCTACAAAATAAAAAACAAACAGCAGCTGAGCTCCTCCAAGCTCAGACAGCTTGGTTTCCAATGCTCATGTACAGTCATGGCCAAAAGTTTTAAGAATGACACAACTATTAATTTTCACAAAGTCTGCTGTTTCAGTTTTTATAATGACAATTTGCATATACTCCAGAATGTTATGAGGAGTGATCAGCTCAACTGCAATTCATTGCAAAGTCCCTCTTTGCCTTGAAAATGAACTTTATCACCAAAAACACATTTCCACTGCATTTCAGCCCTGCCACAAAAGGACCAGCTAACATCATTTCAATGACACACAGGTGTCACACACATTAACACAGGTGTGGGTGTTGATGAGGACAAGGCTGGCGATCAATCTGTCATGATTGAGTGACTGGACACTTTAAAAGGAAGATGGTGCATGACACCATTGTTCCTCATCTGTTAGCCATGGTTACCTGCAAGGAAACACGTGCAGCCATCATTGCATTGCACAAAAAGGGCCTAACAGGGAAGTTTATAGCAGCGAGTAAGATTGCACCTCAGTCAACCGTCTATCCAATTATCAAGAACTTCAAGGAGAGAGGTTCAATTGTTGCCTAACAGGCTCCAGGGCGCCCAAGAAAGTCCAGCAAGCGCCAGGACCGTCTCCTGAAGGTGTTACAGCTGCGGGATCGGGCCACCACCAGTGCAGAGCTTGCTCAGGAATGGCAGCAGGCAGGTGTGAGTGCATCTGCACGCACAGTGAGGCGAAGACTTTTGGAGGAAGGCCTGGTGTCAAGGAGGGCAGCAAAGAAGCCACTTCTCTCCAGTAAAAACATCAGGGACAGACTGATATTCTGCAGAAGGTACAGGGACTGGACTGCTGAGGACTGGGGTAAAGTCATTTTCTCTGATGAATCCCCTTTCCGATTGTTTGGGGCATCTGGAGGAAGGCTTGTTCGGAGAAGACGAGGTGAGCGCTACCATCAGTCCTGTCTCTTGCCAACAGTGAAGCATCCTGAGACCATTCATGTGTGGGGTTGCTTTTCGGTCAAGGGAGTGGGCTCTCTCACAATCTTGCCTAAAAACACAGCCATGAATAAAGAATGGTACCAGAACGTCCTCCGAGAGCAACTTCTCCCAACCATCCAAGGGCAGTTTGGTGATGAAGAATGCCTTTTCCAGCATGATGGAGCACCTTGCCATAAAGCAAAAGTCATAACAAAATGGCTCGGGGAACAAAACATTAAGATTTTGGGCCCTTGGCCAGGAAACTCCCCAGATCTTAATCCCATTGAGAACTTGTGGTCAATCCTCAAGAGGCGGGTGGACAATCAAAAACCCACAAAGCATTGATTCTGCAAGAATGGACTGCCATCAGTCAGGATTTGGTCCAGAAGTTGATTGACAGCATGCCAGGGAGAATTGCAGAGGTCTTGAAAAAGAAGGGTCAACACTGCAAATATTGACTTATTGCATGAATTCTGTGTAATTCTCAATAAAAGCTTTTGATACTTATGAAATGCTTCTAATTGTATTTCATTATACCATAGAAACATCTGACAAAAACACCTAAAAACCCTGAAGCAGCAGACTTTGTTAAAATGTAATATTTGTGTCATTCTCAAAACTTTTGGCCATGACAGTATAGTTGAACTAAAGTTCAGCTGCAGACCTCGACGCGTTGTCTCAGGCTGGACGGTGGATTTTTGGCGGCCGTGATGAAGTTTGCGTGCAATGAAGACGACTGCATCATTCTTCATTTTGAAAAAGCTCAAACATGAGCTGAAGATACGGACGTGAGATCTCAGGAGGAGAACCGTAGACATCCTTATCACCACTGAATGAACCGCCTGATCTGAAGGACGCCTGCTCTGTTTGCTCTACGTTCAACCTTGGAGACAAGGGACACGCAGGTACGGCAACACCACGGAGACAATGTGTTCAAAGAAAAACATCTCCTCATGAGATTACAAAGAAACGTTGTGCAGCTCCAGGACTGAATCAAAAATGAAACTTGACTTTGTGTGAACATTTTATTTGTGCACACGTCAACATATTGAACAAAGCAGAGCAAATAGAGACACAATCAAACTCACAGCAGTTTTTTCTTTAGCCACAAGGAGGCGCTGTAACACCAGATAGCAGGGCGGAAAGGAGAGATGTGTGATGAGTGTCACAGTTTTTATAAAAGAGTATAGACGAGATTCATCGTATATATGAGACGTGTGCGTTTTAGCCGTAAGATAGCTGCGGGCTTTATGTGTCCCGTTAGCTCTCAGGACTTCTGAGCAGATTTTTAAAACACCAGGAACTAAATGAAATCATCAACCTAACAGGAGAGGTGTGTGAAGCCAGCAGAGTGTGAAACTCGTGAATCTAAGAGAGGAGAGAATAAATCTGACATTGTGGGAGTTCAGGGTTTGACGGTGACAGTGCAGCTGCCTTTGACATTTCTGAAGAGCGAGCAGTCGAAGTCGGCGACGAGCGTCCTCAGCCCGAGTTTGTAGGGGATGATGGGGAACCTGACGCGTATCCTTCTGGACGGTAGGAGATCTCCGAGTCTGAGGGTGACACAGAGAGCGATGTTTACATTTCTTAAAGCCCTTAAGAACGCAGATCAACAAAAACTTTCTACCTATGTTATTTCAGACCACATGTAAATACTAAAAACTTTGTAAAAATATTAGAACTCAACTTCCATCCATTTTTGAAATATGTTAAATTACGTTTTTTAACACGCTTTCACACCGGGTTAAAAGGGGGCTGGTTTACCCTGATATTTATTACATAATAAATATCCAACCAATCATAAATAAAACACTGAGTCCTGTGCAAACATGTTCAACAAAACTACTCCGCTCCTGCTCAGACCGTCTCCATACGTCTTGGCCAGCTCCCCTCAGTGTTGTCTTAGCTGTTAGCTTCTTAGCTACTCATGTACTGCCTTCAATCTGTCTGTATAGCTGTCTCTGCTCTTTGCATTGGTGTGCTCGCGTGTCCCTGTCTGCACATCCACTTCACTAACTTTCCCCAGGACCAGTTCACTAACTTTCCCCAGGACCGGTTCACTAACTTTCCCCAGGACCGGTTCACTAACTTTCCCCAGGACCGGTTCACTAACTTTCCCCAGGACCGGTCTACTAACTTTTTCCCAGGACCGGTTCACTAACTTTCCCAGGACCGGTTCACTAACTTTTCCAGGACCGGTTCACTAACTTTCCTCAGGACCGGTTCACTAACTTTCCCCAGGACCGGTTCACTAACTTTCCCCAGGACCGGTCCACTAACTTTTCCCAGGACCGGTTCACTAACTTTCCCCAGGACCAGTTCACTAACTTTCCTCAGGACCGGTTCACTAACTTTCCTCAGGACCGGTTCACTAACTTTCCCAAGGACCAGTTCACTAACTTTCCCCAGGACCGGTCCACTAACCTTTCCCAGGACCGGTTCACTAACTTTCCCCAGGGACGGTTCACTAACTTTCCCCAGGACCGGTTCACTAACTTTCCCCAGGACCGGTTCACTAACTTTCCCCAGGACCGGTCCACTAACTTTTCCCAGGACCGGTTCACTAACTTTCCCCAGGACCGGTTCGCTAACTTTCCTCAGGACCGGTCCACTAACTTTCCCAGGACCGGTTCACTAACTTTCCCCAGGACCGGTTCACTAACTTTCCCAGGACCGGTTCACTAACTTTCCCCAGGACCGGTTCACTATCTTTCCCCAGGACTGGTTCACTAACTTTCCCAGGACCGGTTCACTAACTTTCCTCAGGACAGGTTCACTAACTTTCCCCAGGACCGGTCCACTAACTTTCCCCAGGACCGGTTCACTAACTTTTCCAGGACCGGTTCACTAACTTTCCCCAGGACCGGTCCACTAACTTTCCCCAGGACCGGTTCACTAACTTTCCCCAGGACCGGTTCACTAACTTTCCCCAGGGCCGGTTCACTAACTTTCCCAGGACCGGTTCACTAACTTTCCCCAGGACCGGTTCACTAACTTTCCCAGGACCGGTTCACTAACTTTCCCCAGGACCAGTTCACTAACTTTCCCCAGGACCAGTTCACTAACTTTCCCCAGGACCGGTCCACTAACTTTTCCCAGGACCGGTTCACTAACTTTCCCAGGACCGGTTCACTAACTTTCCCCAGGACCGGTTCACTAACTTTCCCCAGGACCGGTTCACTAACTTTCCCCAGGACCGGTCCACTAACTTTCCCCAGGACCGGTTCACTAATTTTCCCCAGGACCGGTCACTAACCTTCCCCAGGACCGGTTCACTAACTTTCCCCAAACAGCTCAGAGTTTAGACAAACAGCTCCGTCTGACACCCGGAGCCGAGCTCCTCTGCGTGCATACTACCCTTCAGCCTCCGCTGCTCTGGGTGTCCCATGGTCCTGTTGCCCTGGAGACTACAGACTCACAAAACTAATAAATGATAGAAGTCCTGATTCTGAAGTATTTTGTGACTCAGAACTCAGAGACCGTTGGAAATGAATAATTTTCAGATTCTGGAGTTTTGATGTCTTTAGATTCAGAGTCAGACGGCTCAAACAAACAGGCTATGAACTCTCTCTTGACCTGTCAATCAAAGAGTTAGGCCACGCCCACACAGTCCAGAGTTAGGCCACGCCCACACAGTCCTGAGAAATGCTCTGACCTTTTTTGAACAGTTTTTTCAGAGTTGTGGATGTTTATTTTCATTCAGATTTTTGTTGAAGATTGATTACACATTACATTTTGATATTCTATGTGAACTTTAAATATTCCTGAGGCTTTAAATATTATTGGTGACGTTTAAGAGCCAGTGACTAAAACTGAAACTACTCTTAGTTATCACATATTCACTGATGCGAGCCTCAAACCTTGTTTCTATTGCGTGTAATGAATCAATGCATGCAGCAGCTTCACTCACGGGACTTCCAGCTCTCCTCTCTGGAGACCGCTTCCAGAGATCGTCACCAAGCAATTCGTCAGCGTCTCTTGCCCCGGGTTCAAGAAAGCCACCTCTGCCTGTACCAGAGTGGACAGTTTGGCACCACCGAGAAACTGAAAGACAGAAAGTTGAAGCAGAGGTTTCAAGGTTACACACATTTTCGATTCAGTCCTGTCCCAAAGAGAGGAGACGTGGGGAGCCTCTTCTGCCTCTTATCAATCATCTGTTTTAATTTCAGTCTCTTTCATAACCATTAAACCTGCTCTCCCCAGCTCTGAACTATAATTAAAACACTTCCTGCTTTTCTAGTTTACCTCTATGTGGGAGCTAAAGGGTAAGCATTTCTGGCCTGCAGCTATTTTATTGTGGTTTATGTGTGTGAGTAAACCCTGCAGCGACACAGATTCAGGTCTGACAGAGTGAAGACGCTAATGATGACAGCTTGGAGCTTGAAGGCTAAACTAACACTGATATTAAAGAGGCATCATCAGTAAACCACAATACATGTTTCAACTATCTGCAGGACTTTATTGGATGCTCTTTTGCACGCACTTTGGGAGGAATTGGATATTAAAGGGGACATATCACGCTTTTTTCATCAACATATATCGGTCTAAGAGGTCCCCTAAACATGTCTTTAAAGTTTATGCTCAAAAAAACACTTTGAAATCAGATTTTGGTCTGCCTGAAAAACCCTCTTCTTCATTCCTCATCAAAACACTCTGTTTTCCCTCTGACCACGCCCCCTCAGGAAGTGGATGTGCCTCGGCTGTCCAGCACGTTGATCTAATGTTTACATGTTGGCTGAATATACACGGCTGCTCAGAGATCACGTTACTTCAACCCTCTGAATCTGATCCTGACGGAGAGGCGCCTGCAGCAGGACCTTTCTGAACGATTGATCACAGATTTAGTGTTTCTTGTTGTTTTATTTATCAGCATGTAGACGTGTGTCTTGGTACACAGCTACGAACGTGTAGCTATGTGGCTATGCTAACTAGCGCTAGCACTTATCCATGATAAATAAAAATCATCCACTAGATCTTCAAATCTGCAGACGTGGGGAGTAAAACCGAACTCTGCCAGAGAGGCAGCAGGACCTTTTATGAAGGATTGGTCACAGATTTAGTGTTTCTTGTTGTTTTATTTGTCAGCATGTCGACTTGTGTCTTGGTACACAGCTACAGCTACAGCTACAGCTACAGCTACAGCTACAGCTACAGCTATGAACATATAGCTATGTGGCTATGCTAATTAGCGCTAGCACTTATCCATGACAAATAAAAATCATCCACTATATCTTCAAATCTGCAGACGTGGGGAGTAAAACCGACCTTTGTGTTTATTAAGACAGCCTACAACTAGCATGCCTCCCTCCTAAGCCCCTTGTTAGCACACATTTGTGCAGGGAATGAAAAACGGGGGAGGGATTCAGTATTATTTTATACAGTCTATGGGCTGAACAAGCTCCGAGCTCTGACTCCGTGACAGACCGGATATTGTTGTTACGTAACAAAAACACGGAAGTCTGAAACGGCTGGTTTCAGCACACATTTACAGAAAGGTGGAGAAATCAGAACAGGGGCAGAATGGATTCTTTTCATTCTCGGGGGGTTTGTAGACATGCCAGGGAAACATATTTCAGGTAAAGAACCATTAAAAAGTCAATTTTGCATGATATGTCACCTTTAACCAAATACCAAAACCAACATGTGACACTGGCTCAACAACCCCTTGACTCATCAAGACTCTGTGACTCTGAAACACCTCGACATCTTCTGAATCAGTTTGATGTTTCAGTTTGAGACTTTCTTCGATCTAAGAGGACAAAGCCTGCCAATATTTATGATCCCACGACTCTTAGCACCAGCAGCAGGTTGTGCTTTTCAGCTTTCAGTGAATCGTGTCCACATAACATGGATGAATCCACGTTAAACTCTGTGCAAACATCCTTGGTGATCTACAATCTATCATCTACCCCCCACAGTGCCGCCATCCTTGTCCACAGCCTTGTCACTTCCCATCTGGACTACTGCAACTCTCTCCTCTTCGGCCTCCCTCACAAATCCCTCCATAAACTCCAACTGGTCCAGAATTCAGCTGCCCGGATCATTACCCGAACCCCCTCCATCCACCACATCACTCCTGTCCTCCAACAGCTCCACTGGCTCCCTGTTCAGTTCTGTATTCAGTTCAAAGTCCTCCTGTTGACATTCAAGACCATCCACAACCTCGCCCCCCTCCCCATATCTGTCCGACCTCCTCCATGTTCCCACTCCCTCCCGCTCCCTCAGATCCTCTTCCTCCATACACCTGTCTGTCCCCTCCGTCCGTCTCACCACTATGGGGAGCCGAGCATTCAGCCGCTCTGCTCCAAGTCTCTGGAACTCAAGACCACCTCAACTCAGAGACACAGATTCTTTCCCCCATTTCAAATCACAACTCATATCTCAAAAGTGTTTCATTTCTGTCTCCTAGACAACAATGAGATCTGTTTGAAAGCTAAATGAGACTATAGCTTATGTCTCCTGTTTCTCATTCTTGCCTCCAGAAAAAAAAGTTGTAAAAAGTCTCAGCTTAGTCTCCCTTTCAGTTCAAAAGGAGATCTGGTCAGAATCTGAAATGATTCTCAGGTATTTCTCAAGTGTTGTGACTCCTTTTGAGCTCAGGTGGAGAAATCAGGGAGCTCTCTCAATTGTCTCAATCTAACCTCATCCATTTGTTTTTGTCAGACTCAGTTTTTGGGTCTCAAGTTGAGCTCAGATGGAGCAAAGAAAGAGCCTGAGCTCATCTTTTCATCAACATTTATAGTGCCCTGCAAAATTAACATTTCAATGTAATCATCCACAAAGTTACAATTCTCATTCAAACATTTGAACCACTTCAAGATCAGATATTTAGATGTGAAATGATCTCTTCTTTGACTTCACAGTCTGGTCCTTCCTTTACAAGTCTGTTTGGAACAAAACCACTTCACAAAGATTTAGTGGATTTGAGAGAAATTACAAAAGATAGAGATTTCATACAACAGGTATGACCGACCATTTATTTAAAATATGGGCCACAAAAGGGCCGACCAGATTTATCCAGATTATTACAATTAAAGGGGCAGACTCTTTTGGGCACTGGTGGCCTAGTGGTCTAAGCGCCCCACATATAGAGGCTACAGTCCTCATCGAAGGGATCGCCGGTTCGATTCCCAGCCGGTTGAACATTTCCTGCCTGTCTTTCACCACATTTCCTGTCTCTCTTCAGCTGTCCTGTCAAATAAAGGCAAAAACCCCAAAAATATATTTTAAAAAAGAGAAGAAAATGAGCCATTAATGAGATCTCTCATTAAGTCTCAAATAAGACTCATGTCATGGTCTCAACTATTTCTCCTAGTGAATTTTAGGAGAAACTAATGAGAACAATTTGAAACTTGAATGAGGCTGAAGTGAGAATCTCAATTTTGTCTCCAGAGACTTAGAAGAGAAAGCTTTGAGCAGTAAAATTTTCCTCTGGGTAGAGAACAGTTTGACTTTGTTATTTTGGAAGCAAATAAACTATAGATACTTGTTGTTAATGGTCATCTTCATGGAGACATCAAGGGTTTTATCTGATTTCACAAGGGGGGCTAACAATTTTGGCCTCAACTGTACCCCAGTACCATTAAAATGTTGACATTAAGTTGTTTTAGCTCTTGTTTCTGCATGCAGCCGTGTAGTTTCAGTAATTAAAGTTTGTAAACTTCCATGCTTCTTCATGTCGTCTGCAAAAAATGACACACTATAACTCTAACTGAACTTGTTCAACCCTTCACCAATAGGCAAATCATGCAAATTCTCGCTCCATCAGAGCTCCTGTGTTCTGATTATGAAAACATCTTTTAGACTTTCTATCATGGAGTTAATGTTTGTGCAAAGTCTCTAAAGACTCTTCAGCTGCAGCTCGAGTCCTGACTAGAACGAGGAAGAGCGAGCACATCTCCCCCGTGTTAGGCTCTTCTGCTTTCCTGTGCCACACCTTTACAGGTATATCAATTATTGCGTTGTGACATTCCAAATAAACCAGATCAGTGTGCCAAATCCAGGAAGCTTAAGGCTCCCATGTTTTTAAGGACAGATCAGTTTGTATACACGTCAGTACTTGCAAACCACATCCACCGAAACAGCCTGGAAGGAGTTTATTTTCTACGGCGATATGTCAAACTTCTTGATTTGAATACTCACAACTAGGGAAGGGCCTGTAACTGATGAACAATAGGTGGTATCTCCCACGCTGTCTCATAGAACCAAAGAGAGCACATCTCTCGGTGTCAGCTTCTCTACACTGACTCCCCATAAAATCCTTCTTCTGATCTACAAAGCTCTTAATGATCAGACACCTTCACATCTTAAAGAACTCATAGTGCCCTATCACCCCTCTAGAACTCTACGCTCCCAACATGCAGGCCTGCTCATCCTACCTGAAGTCTCTAAAAGTAGTATGGGAGGTAGAGCCTTCAGTTATCAGACCCCTCTCCTTTGGAATCATCTACCAGTCAGGGTCCGGGAGGCAGACACCCTCTCTACTTTTAAGAGTAGGCTTCAAACTTTCCTTTTTGATAAAGCTTATAGTTAGAGCTGGATCAGGCTTGGACCAGGTCTTAGTTATGCTGCTATAGGCTTAGACTGACACACTGGGATCCTGTCTTTCCCTCTCTCTCCTCTCTCTGCCTGTCTCTCACTTTAACTCTTCCTGTCCCATTAAAGTTACTAACCATAGACCTTTCTGGAGTCCCTGAACTCCCTTGTCTCGTAGGTTCCTCTGGATCTCTGCTGTAGATTCCTTTTTTGGGGTCTGTTATTCATCCTTTCTTTCTTTCTTTCTTTCTTTCTTTCTGTCTTTCTTTCTTTCTTTCTTTCTTTCTTTCTTTCTTTCTTTCTTTCTCTTATTCCTTTCCTCTCATGTCTCTTGATCCTTTATGTCTCCTTTCTTTTCTATCCTTCTTTCTTTCTTTACCATTTATTCTTTTTCTTTCTTCTGGTCTCCCTCTCTTCTCTCTTTTCTTAGACCTTTCTGGAGTCCCTGAGCTCCCTTATCTCGTAGGTTCCTCTGGATCTCTGCCGTAGATTCCTTTTTTGGGTCTGTCATTCATCCTTTCTTTCTTTCTTTCTTTCTTTCTTTCTTTTCTTTCTTTCTTTCTGCTTTGTTCTTTTCCATGTTTCTTCATCCTTTATGTCTCCTTTTCTCACCCGTCCTTTCCTTCTGTCATTCCTTTCTTTCTCTTATTCCTTTTTCCTTTCATCCGTCTCTCTTTCTTTCTGTCTTTCTCTTTTTCTTCTTTATCTTATTCCTTAGTTCTTTCTTCTTTCCTTTATGTTCTTCCTTTCTCTTATTCCTTTTTCCTTTTATTCCTTTCTTTCTTTACTTCTCTTTCTTTGTTCTTCCTTTCTTTCTCTCTTTTCTCATCCCGTCCTTTCCTTCTGTCATTCCTTCACCATTTCTTCTCCTCTTTTTCTTTCTTCTGGTCTCCCTCTCTTCTCTCTTTTCTTAGACCTTTCTGGAGTCCCTGAGCTCCCTTGTCTCGTAGGTTCCTCTGGATCTCTGCTGCTGTGGACGTGTCAGACTCCAGCTGCTACAACTACTACTATCCGTCTCCCCACTATCATCTCTCTCTCTCTTCATCTCCCTCTATCCCTCTCTCCAACACGGTCTCAGCAGATGTGTGTCTAACATGAGTCTGGTCCTGCTGGAGGTTTCTGCCTGTTAAAGGAAGTTTGTCCTTGCCACTGTAACTTGCTAAATGCTGCAAAGTGCTCTGCTCATGGTGGATTAAGATGAGATCAGACTGAGTCCTGTCTGGAAGATGGGACTGGATCTGATCCGGTCTTGATGTTGGGTCTTTGTTAATAATAAACATAGAGGACGGTCTAGACCTGCTCTGTTTGGAGTCTGAGGAGAACGTTTGTTGTGATTTGAAGCTATGTAAATAAAGATTGATTGTGAGACTGTTGAAAGATTTAAATCAATGAGATGAAAAGTGATTTGCTGACATCTGATCAAAGCTAACAGAGAATCTTAGAAACAGACTTTATGTACTGACTTTGATGTCGAGCGGAGGATCGCTCAGCACAACGTTGTGCTCCCTCAGGTACGGGTGGTCCGGGTTCACCTTGTCCTTCACCAGGGCTGAAATCTTCATGCTGTCACTGTCCAGCATGAGTTTAGCGTAAACGGAGAACGGGACCACGATGGGGATCGTCAGATCTTCAAGAGAGGAGAGATTTTAAGATGAGTAATGCATACTCAACAAAGAACACCGTCTATATTTCCTTCATGGCACAGGAGGAGTTTACCTTTTCCCGGCATCAGCGTCTCCTCCTTCTTCTCCTTCTGGATGACTCCCACTGGATGTCCAGTGTACATCATGGCCTGAACGCTGATGGTGATTAACAGCGGCCGGTCAGCTTTGCTCTCACTGCTCAGCACCAGATTCAGGATCACATCTTTACTGTTCAGGAGATTTGACATCTGAAGCAACAGAAAGAGAGCAAAGATTTCAACCCACATCCTGCAGCCTGCATGCACAGATAATCTCCAACCATGTCTGAACCCGGGTGGTGGGTGATGCTGCAGAGACAGCTTTAAGGCTTCATTCTGCACAGTCACAGTTATGATGTAACTGCACTTCATGGAACAAATCCAGTTTAGTTGTCTCAACCTGTTTTTAACCACACAGGTGAGGACGGTGAGATCGTGGCACTGACACCTTCAGCCGTGAAACCACAGAGCCATCATCCTTCATGAACATCCAGAAAAGCATTCCATGTTTGGGCGTGCTTTATGATAAATGATTTAACCACTTCATCTCTGTAACAATGAGGTGAGAGAGGACATGGAGTTTATTTACTTTGTTTAATTTAATGACTTACAAAGTCTCAACCTGTCTTTGTGTCAGCAGTTCGGTTGCAAATTTAAAATCTCTTTTATTTTATCAAGTCACCAGAAACAACCCGTATCTGAGTCAGGCATGTTTCAAAGTTATGGTTTCTGCATACAGCAACCTCCAGGGCTGAGACATGACGACTAAAGGTGCTTTTCAACCAGAGGAATTTTACCCCGGAACTATGTGCGTTTCAACCGGTGGACCCAGGGTCTAAATTTAGTTCAGGGGTAGATAATCTCCCACCTGAAAAGTCCCTGCTAGGGGGGTAGTACTTTTCAAAGGTCCGGGGACTTTCGGGGGGCGTGAATGCATCTCTCCCGGTGTTCCGCTTTTAAAAGTGACCCTGTAAACTGGAGACCTTCAGCTGAACGTGTCAGTGTTTGTGGAGTTTACACAGCTGTTGAAACACAGAGGGAGTTCCTGGGAATGCAAACTAGTTTAGTTTTTATTAAGATTTCAAATATCCTCATCAGATATTTAATGATGGTCTAAAGACGTTTATGAGGGATGCATCCGGCTGAGAGTCTCCAGTTAACAGGGTCGCTGTTTAAACCAAAACACCGGCCGATCTCTGCGATCACGGCTTTTTGAGTTCAAAAGGATTTTAAAGCCGTGTTGAAACGTCTTTGCTACTCGCTCTTATCTCCTCTCACGTGTTGATTCAGTGAATCCATCTGTGATGAAATATAGCACCATCTAAAGCAGACCAGCTGAGTCTCTTCATGCTAACAGGCTAACTGTTGTGTTGCTCAGAATGATACCTGCCTGTCCGTCTGCTTCTATGGTGTCATTGTGATGAATGGCATTCCTCTTTGTGTTACTGCCCTCTACTGGTCTGGTGGTGTAGTGCATTTACTTTTTTTTCTCCATACGTCACTGACCTGATTTACACAATCTACCCAGGACTTCAGCCCACGGTCGAAACGCAGACAACAATGGGGGCACAGGAACCTTTTAGTTCAGGGGAAAGAGGTTCTGGGGGCTAAAAGACCCTGGAACTCTTGGTCAAAATGCACCTTAAAGGTGCTTTGCAACCGCAGGAACTAGATACCTTTTAAGGAACTCTGCATGTTTCGACAGCAGGAACCAGGGTCTACATTCAGTTTCTGGGTAGTTAATCTCCCCCTGAAAAGTCCTTGCTTTTGGAGGGTAGTACTTTTAAAAGGTCCAGCAACTTTGGGGGCGGGGTCTGATATGCTGATTCTAATTGGTAGAGTACCCTCAGTGTTTTTATCTCACCCTCCGTCCACAATAACATCACACACACCTGTGATTCACTTGGTTTAATAACTCCTGAACATTGGTCTTCTCTGAGCCTGATAGTGTGAATGCGTCTCTCCTCCCGGTGTTCCAGTTTTAAAAGTGACCCTGTAAACTGGAGACCTTCAGCTGAACGTGTCAGTGTTTGTGGAGTTTACACAGCTGTTGAAACACAGAGGGAGTTCCTGGGAATGCAAACTAGTTTAGTCAAAATATCCTCATCAGATATTTAATGATCATCTAAAGATGTTTATGAGGGATGCATCCGGCTGAGAGTCTCCAATTAACAGGGTCGCTCTTTAAACTGGAACACCGGTCCATCTCTGCCACGGCTTTTAAAATGGATTTAAGTCGAGCTTGTTGAAACGGCTTTGCTACTCGTGCTTGTCTCCTTCCAAGGGTTGATTCAACAAATCAATTTTAAGTGCAATTAAGCACGATCAAAAACCACACTCTCCGTCTCTGGTCTCTCTGTTTAATGTCAACTGTGACGTTCAGAGCCTGGCTTCTGCTCAGAGTCATCAAGCATCCTGTTCAACAGCTCTTAATGGAAATACTGAGGAGTCATTTCTGTGACTTACCTGTTCAAACCTTAGAGACACTTTTGGAGGGGGAGGGATGGTTACTGGAATAATAGAGATCTCGTCATCTTCAGTTGTTAAAACACCCCCATTCGGCATCTCAGGTCCCGGTGTTGGTTCTGGCTCTGGGGTCTCGCCTCCCTCCCCTCCTGGTTGTGGAGTGGTGGTTCCATCGGGTTGTACAGGTGTCGTTCCACTACCCCCATTCACAGTCTCATCTCCAGGCGTTGTTGCTGGCTCCGAGGCCCCTACGCCCGTCAACAGGGCTTCCTCACGCTCCTTCTTCTCCTGCAGCTCCCTCTCTCTGATCTTTCGGAGGTTGGAGTAGTGTCTAATGATTGCTTTTGAAAAGACCCTCCTCTCCAACATTGATCCTGCAGGGGAAGAAAGGCAGAGCGTGTTTCAGAACCAACTCAGTCTAACGGTATGCTGAGGTTCGTGTGCGACCTGTCCTCCGGTGAACCTACCCTCTTCGTGTTTGTAGGTGGCGGTGATGTCAAACCTGTCATCGGTACCTACACCCTTTGTGGAGATGTTCTGACCCACATGTGATGTGTCAGACTCTATTTTCTCTAGGGCACCATTTTCATCCACCTGACAGGACACACAAACACACACAATGACAACAAGAAGAAACTTCATTAAACATAGTCTGCAGCCAGCCATCTGTCCTAATGCTTTTCTTCTCTTTCAGATATCTATCTCTCTTTCTGGACCGGTTTTCTCACTGCTGTGTGTTTGTTATGTGGATGTTGTAGATCTAAGCTTTTTGATCATGAACAGCAATCGACAATATCAAGCGGTGATCTCACGTTTGACGAACGGGATTCACTTACTCAACGTTGGTGAACCCGTTCAGGATGGCCTCTTTTGAGGCTGGACCGCAGCAGTACACACCTAGAGGAGGGAAAGAGACGCACCAATGACTACATGAAAGAAGACAGATAGAATCTGACGTTCTAGAACTCTGAGATCAAAGCTAGAATCTGACGTTCTAGAACTCTGAGATCAAAGCTAGAATCTGACGTTCTAGAACTCTGAGATCAAAGCTAGAATCTGACGTTCTAGAACTTGATCAAAGCTAGAATCTGACGTTCTAGAACTCTGAGATCAAGCTAGACTCAGAACTCTGAGATTAAGCTAGAATTTTTTTTTAAAGTTGTTTTGGCCTTTGGCTTATAGATGTACCTGAAGAGGACGAATGGGGAGATGAGATGGGGAACTGCAGGAAATCGATGCAGGGATCGAAACGCGACCCTCGACGAGATGCGCTGACATGGTCTTAGACCGCTGGCACCAGCAACCCCTAAAGCTAGAATCTACGAATCTGGACGTTCTAGAACTCTGAGATCAAAGCTAGAATCTGACGTTCTAGAACTCTGAGATCAAAGCTAGAATCTGACGTTCTAGAACTCTGAGATCAAAGCTAGAATCTGACGTTCTAGAACTCAGAGATCAAAGCTAGAATCTGATTTTGTAGAACTCTGAGATCAAAGCTAGAATCTGACGTTCTAGAACTCTGAGATTAAAGCTAGAATAAGACGTTCTAGAACTCTGAGATTAAAGCTAGAATCTGACGTTCTAGAACTCTGAGATCAAAGCTAGAATCGGACGTTTTAGAACTCAGAGATTAAAGCTAGAATCTGACGTTCTAGAACTCTGAGATCAAAGCTAGAATCGGACGTTTTAGAACTCTGAGATCAAAGCTAGAATAAGACGTTTTAGAACTCTGAGATCAAAGCTAGAATCTGACGTTCTAGAACTCTGAGATCAAAGCTAGAATAAGACGTTCTAGAACTCTGAGATCAAAGCTAGAATCGGACGTTTTAGAACTCAGAGATTAAAGCTAGAATCCGACATTCTAGAATTCTGAAAAAAGTCATAACTTCGACTTTTAAGTCGGGATAAATAAAAGATTGTCGGTCCTAAAAACAACACGTTTCGTTGTCCTGGTCTCCTGATGTTTTTTTCTCACTGTCTTTTTTCGTCTTGCGTTATCCAGCAGGATAATGTTCAGACTTTACTGTGAATGAAAATGTTCATCTTAATGTTAATTATTTTAGGTCTAACCACCAATAAACTATACTGTATTCCTTACATAACATTTAATTTGTACATGACTGAAGAAATGAATATCCTCTGATTACACCTCACAGTAATTATTTCACCACAGCTCACAGAATTAAAAACAAGGCATCAAGAAAGACAGAGAGGAGACGGAGTTTATAACTCTTAGGATTCTGTTTGGATGGCAGAAGAATGATCATGTTTCTTAACTCTAAAGTGTCAGAGTAGAAAGAGGTCAGCATTTAAAACATGTCAAGAAATAAGGTCATCAGAGCAGGAAGGAAAATGTTGCAATTAAACTTTATGGAGATTAATGACAGAGCCGTACCCCCGCTCAACTCCTGCGGTGTTGGATCCAGAACCTGCCAGCCATCAAATCTGCCAGGCGGTAAAAGGTTAGGCCGCCTCATCCACCCCTCCACCCACACGTGGAAGTTCCTGCAACACAACATAACATTAACACTGTGCAACAGTCTGAAGCATTAAAATAACAGACTGAGCATGGTCTCAAGACCAAGACCGACCTTGAGTACTATGGCGCTATCGTGGACCAAGGTGCATTGCACCACTGGCATCACAGATAGTGATGCCAGTGGTTTGGAGTCTTATCAATTCCCATGGGTGTGTCAGGCTCTTCTGCTTTTCTGTGCCACACCTTTACAGGTAGATAAATTATTGTGGTCTGACGTTCCAAACAAACCAGATCAGTGTGCCTATTCCAGGACGCTTAAGGTTCCCATGTTTTTAAGGACAGAACAGTTTGTACACACGTCAGTACTTGCAAACCGCAGCAACCAAAACAGCCTGCTCTAGGGTTTTGGAAGAACGATTACCTTCAGCCTTTCATCTGTCACTGATAAAAGATGTCAGTGTCGCCTATGCTTGTCGTCTCAAAGAACCAAAGAGAGCACATCTCTCCCGTGTTAGCTTCTCTACACTGACTCCCCATAAACCCTAGAACAGAATTTAAAATCCTTCTTCTGACCTACAAAGCTCTTAATGATCAGACTCCTTCATATCTTAAAGAGCTCATAGCGCCCCTCTAGAACTCTACGCTCCCAACATGCAGGCCTGCTCATCATACCTGAAGTCTCTAAAAGTAGTATGGGAGGTAGAGCCTTCAGTTATCAGGCCCCTCTCCTTTGGAATCATCTACCAGTCAGGGTCCGGGAGGCAGACACCCTCTCTACTTTTAAGAGTAGGCTTCAAACTTTCCTTTTTGATAAAGCTTATAGTTAGAGCTGGATCAGGCTTGGACCAGGTCTTAGTTATGCTGCTATAGGCTTAGACTGACACACTGGGATCCTGTCTTTCCCTCTCTCTCCTCTCTCTGCCTGTCTCTCACTTTAACTCTTCCTGTCCCATTAAAGTTACTAACCATAGACCTTTCTGGAGTCCCTGAGCTCCCTTGTCTCGTAGGTTCCTCTGGATCTCTGCTGTAGATTCCTTTTTTGGGGTCTGTCATTCATCCTTTCTTTCTTTCTTTCTTTCTTTCTTTCTTTCTTTCTTTCTTTCTTTCTTTCTTTCTTTCTTTCTTTCTTTCTTTCCTTTTTTCCTGCTGTCCTTTATTTTTCTTTCCTTCTTTACACCTTTCTTTTCTTTCTTTCTTTCTTTCTTTCTTTTTTTTTTTATCCTTCCTTTCGTTGTTCTTTCCATGTTTCTTCATCCTTTATGTCTATCTTTTCTCACCCCGTACTTTCTTTCTGTCATTCCTTCACCCTTTATTCTCCTCTTTTTCTTTCTTCTGGTCTCCCTCTCTTCTCTCTTTTCTTAGACCTTTCTGGAGTCCCTGAGCTCCCTTGTCTCGTAGGTTCCTCTGGATCTCTGCTGCTGTGGACGTGGTCCAGACTCCAGCTGCTACAACTACTACTATCTGTCTCCCCACTATCATCTCTCTCTCTCTTCACCTCCCTCTATCCCTCTCTCCAACACGGTCTCAGCAGATGTGTGTCTAACATGAGTCTGGTCCTGCTGGAGGTTTCTGCCTGTTAAAGGAAGTTTGTCCTTGCCACTGTAACTTGCTAAATGCTGCAAAGTGCTCTGCTCATGGTGGATTAAGATGAGATCAGACTGAGTCCTGTCTGGAAGAGGGGACTGGATCTGATCCAGTCTTGATGTTGGGTCTTTGTTAATAATAGAACATAGTGTACGGTCTAGTTCTGTGTGAGACATTTTAAAACAAACTGAAAACTCATTCAAAGCGTGGTTGTGGTTTTTCTTCTCTGAGTGATGTCTCGATCTGAAACTACAATCAAACTCTTCAACACAAGCAACAATGCTGACATCCATCAGCAGATAAAGAGCTGAAGGCGATCACCTCACCCAAACCCTAGATGAGAACAAGTTTGGCATTCCACCTCAGATAAAAAAAAACCTGAGGGTTATTTCAGGCTGTTACAGTTTGTGTGGTTCCAGTACTGACACGCTGGTCTGACCTTGAAAGCTGGCAACCTTCAGCCTCCCAGGGTTTTGGCACACTGATCTGGTTTACTTGGTTTTAGAGTGTCAGACTGCAGTAATGTATTTACCTGTGAAGGTGTGGCACACATCAGCAGAAGAAACTGACACCTTCATGGGAATGTATTTAAAACACTGCATCGTGCCAAACGGAGGATCTCAGGTGTGAAAAAGGTCCTGACATCCCTGAGCTGGTTATTTGTTTGCAGAGGAAGGTCCATCAAAGGATTAAGAGCGTCTGTAGTTCAGATTTTTAGGATTAGAAATGTATCAAATAGATCTTTAATAGTGGCAAACCCAAAGACTGTTAATAC